>NW_027286749.1:0-227500 GCF_022747635.1 Hetaerina americana
GAAGCATCTTTTCTGCTCATTTCTTGTCTTTTAGGATTTATTCTGGGTTTTATTTTCTTTATTTAATGAAAATGAACAACAATAAACACCATGGAAACATTTTTGTTTGATTTGTGTCGAGTGAAATTTTCACCTTGAACCAAAAGGGGGGGTATTGGCACTTTTCATGGTAAAATGTGAAAAATTAAATTTTCTTAAAATGAAATAAATGCCTTCTATACACCTCCAACATTCACTCTTATACTGAAAATTGTTGTTTTTTAGCAATATTTTTAGAAATTTTGGCTCTTAAATAACATAAACACTTGCGCTGAAGCATCTTTTATGCTCATTTCTTGTTTTTCAGGATTTATTCTGGGTTTTATTTTTTTTATTTGATGAAAATGAACAACAATACACACCATGGAAACATTTTTGTTTTATTTGTGTCGAGTGAGATTTTCACCTAGAACCCAAAGGGGGGGATTATTTGATGAAAATGAACAACAATAAACACCATGGAAACATTTTTGTTTCATTTGTGTCGAGTGAGATTTTCACCTAGAACCCATAGGGGGGGTATTGGCACTTTTCATGGAAAAATGAGAAATATTAAATTTTCTAAAAAAGAAATAAATGGCTTCTATACACCTAAAACATTCACTCTAATACTGAAAATGGTCGATATTCGCAATATTTTTAGAAATTTCGGCTCTTTTAGTAACATTAACACTTGTGCTGAAGCATCTTTTATGGTAATTTCTTGTCTTTCAGGATTTATTCTGGTTTTATTTTTTTTATTTGATGAAAATGAACAACAATACACACCATGGAAACATTTTTGATTGATTTGTGTCGAGTGAGATTTTCACCTAGAACCCAAAGGGGGGCACTTTTCATGGAAAATGTGAAAAATTAAATTTTCTAAAAATGAAATAAATGGCTTCTATACACCTCAAACATTCATTCTTATACTGAAAATTGTTGTTTTTCGCAATATTTTTAGAAAATTGGTCTCTTTAATAACATTAACACTTGCGCTGAAGCATCTTTTATGCTCATTTCTTGTCTTTCAGGATTTATTCCTGGTTTTATTTGGTTTATTTGATGAAAATGAACAACAATAAACACCATGGAAATATTTCTGTTTGATTTCTGTCGAGTGAGATTTTCACCTAAAACCCAAAGGGGGGATTGGCACTTTTCATGGAAAAATGTGAAAAATTAAATTTTCTAAAAATGAAATAAATGGCTTCTATACACCTCAAACATTCACTCTAAAACTTAACATTGTTGTTTTTCACAATATTTTTAGAAATTTGGGCTCTTTTAGTAACATTAACACTTGCGCTGAAGCATCTTTTCTGCTCACTTCTTGTCTTTCAGGATTTATTCTGGGTTTTATTTTGTTTAATCGATGAAAATGAACAACAATACACAACATGGAAACATTTTTGTTTCATTTGTGTCGAGTGAGATTTTCACCTAGAACCCATAGGGGGGGTATTGGCACTTTTCATGGAAAAATGTGAAAAAGTAAATTTTCTAAAAATGAAATAAATGGCTTCTATACACCTCAAACATTCACTCTAATACTGAAAATGGTTGATATTCGCAATATTTTTAGAAATTTCGGCTCTTTTAGTAACATTAACACTTGTGCTGAAGCATCTTTTATGGTAATTTCTTGTCTTTCAGGATTTATTCTGGGTTTTATTTTGTTTATTTGATGAAAATGAACAACAATACACACCATGGAAACATTTTTGATTGATTTGTGTCGTGTGAGATTTTCACCTAGAACCCAAAGGGGGGCACTTTTCATGGAAAATGTGAAAAATTAAATTTTCTAAAAATGAAATAAATGGCTTCTATACACCTCAAACATTCACTCTTATACTGAAAATTGTTGTTTTTCGCAATATTTTTAGAAATTTGGTCTCTTTAATAACATTAACACTTGCGCTGAAGCATCTTTTATGCTCATTTCTTGTCTTTCAGGATTTATTCCTGGTTTTATTTGGTTTATTTGATGAAAATGAACAACAATAAACACCATGGAAATATTTCTGTTTGATTTCTGTCGAGTGAGATTTTCACCTAAAACCCAAATGGGGGGTTGGCACTTTTCATGGAAAAATGTGAAAAATTAAATTTTCTAAAAATGAAATAAATGGCTTCTATACACTTCAAACATTCACTCTAAAACTGAAAATTGTTGTTTTTCACAATATTTTTAGAAATTTGGGTTCTTTGTAACATTAACACATCCGCTGAAGCATCATTTATGCTCATTTCTTGTCTTTTAGGATTTATTCTGGGTTTTATTTTCTTTATTTAATGAAAATGAACAACAATAAACACCATGGAAACATTTTTGTTTGATTTGTGTCGAGTGAAATTTTCACCTTGAACCAAAAGGGGGGGTATTGGCACTTTTCATGGTAAAATGTGAAAAATTAAATTTTCTAAAAATGAAATAAATGCCTTCTATACACCTCCAACATTCACTCTTATACTGAAAATTGTTGTTTTTCGCAATATTTTTAGAAATTTTGGCTCTTAAATAACATAAACACTTGCGCTGAAGCATCTTTTATGCTCATTTCTTGTTTTTCAGGATTTATTCTGGGTTTTATTTTTTTTATTTGATGAAAATGAACAACAATACACACCATGGAAACATTTTTGTTTTATTTGTGTCGAGTGAGATTTTCACCTAGAACCCAAAGGGGGGGATTATTTGATGAAAATGAACAACAATAAACACCATGGAAACATTTTTGTTTGTATTGTGTCGAGTGATATTTTCACCTAGAACCCAAAGCGGGGGTATTGGCCCTATTCATGGAAAAATGTGAAAAATTAAATTTTCTAAAAATGAAATAAATGGCTTCTATACACCTCAAACATTCACTCTTATACTGAAAATTGTTGTTTTTCGCAATATTTTTAGAAATATGGGCTCTTTTAGCAACATTAACACTTGCGCTGAAGCATCTTTTGTGCTCTTTTCATGTCTTTCAGGATTTATTCTGGGTTTTATTTTCTTTATTTGATGAAAAGAACAACAATACAAACCATGGAAACATTTTTGTTTGATTTGTGTCGAGTGAAATTTTCACCTAGAACCCAAAGGGGGGGTATTGGCATTTTTCATGGAAAAATGTGAAAAATTAAATTTTCTAAAAATGAAATAAATGCCTTCTATACACCTCAAGTATTCACTCTAATACTGAAAATTGTTGTTTTTCGCAATATTTTTAGAAATTTTGGCACTTTTTGTAACATAAACACTTGCGCTGAAGCATCTTTTATGCTCATTTCTTGTCTTTCAGGATTTATTCTGGGTTTTATTTTTTTTTAATGAAAATGAATAACAATACACACAATGGAAACATTTTTGTTTGATTGTGTCGAGTGAGATATTCACCTAGATCCCAAAGGGGGGATTGGCACTTTTCATGGAAAAATGTGAAAAATTAACTTTTCTAAAAATGAAATAAATGGCTTCTATACACCTAAAACATTCACTCTAATACTGAAAATTGTTGTTTTTCGCAATATTTTTCGAAATTTTGGCTCTTTTAGTAACATTAACACTTGCGCTGAAGCATCTTTTCTGCTCATTTCTTGTCTTTCAGGAATTATTCAGGGTTTTATTTTGTTTAATCGATGAAAATGAAAAACAATACACAACATGGAAAAACTTTTGTTTGATTTGTGTGGAGTGAGATTTTCACCAAGAACCCAAACGGGGGCACTTTTCATGGAAAAATGTGAAAAATTTAATTTTCTAAAAATGAAATAAATGGCTTCTATACACCTCAAACATTCACTCTAAAACTGAAAATTGTTGTTTTTCACAATATTTTTAGAAATTTGGGCTCTTATAGTAACATTAACACTTCCGCTGGAGCATCTTTTATGCTCATTTTTTTGTCTTTCAGAATTTTTCTGGGTTTTATTTTGTCTATTTGATAAAAATGAAAAACAATACACACCATGGAAACATTTTTGTTTGATTTGTGTGGAGTGAGATTTTCACCTAGAACCCAAAGGGGGGGTATTGGCACTTTTCATGGATAAATGTGAAAAATTAAATTTTCTAAAAATGAAATAAATGGCTTCTACACACCTCAAACATTCACTCTAATACTGAAAATTGTTTTTTTCGCAATATTTTTAGAAATATGGTCCCTTTAAGTAACATTAACACTTGCGCTGAAGCATCTTTTATGCTCATTTCTTGTCTCTCAGGTTTTATTCTTGGTTTTATTTGGTTTATTTGATGAAAATGAACAACAATAAACACCATGAAAACATTTTTGTTTGATTTGTGTCGAGTGAGATTTTCACCTAGAACCCAAAAGGGGGTATTGGCACTTTTCATGGGAAAATGTGAAAAATTAAATTTTCTAAAAATGAAATAAATGGCTTCTATACACCTCAAACATTCACTCTAAAACTGAAAATTGTTGTTTTTCGCAATATTTTTAGAAATTTGGGCTCTTTTAGCAACAGTAACACTTGCGCTGAAGCATCTTTTCTGCTCATTTCTTGTCTTTCAGGATTTATTCTGGGTTTTATTTTGTTTAATCTATGAAAATGAAATACAATACACAACATGGAAACATTTTTGTTTCATTTGTGTCGAGTGAAATTTTCACCAAGAACCCAAAGGGGGGCACTTTTCATGGAAAAATGTGAAAAATTAAATTTTCTAAAATGAAATAAATGGCTTCTATACACCTCAAACATTCACTCTCATACTGAAAATGGTTGATTTTCGCAATATTTTAGAAATTTGGGCTCTTTTAGTAACATTAACACTTGTGCTGAAGCATCTTTTATGGTAATTTTTGTCTTTCAGGATTTATTCTGGGTTTTATTTTGTTTATTTGATGAAAATGAACAACAATACACACCATGGAAACATTTTTGATTGATTTGTGTCGAGTGAGATTTTCACCTAGAACCCAAAGGGGGGATTGGCACTTTTCATGGAAAAATGTGAAAAATTAAATTTTCTAAAAATGAAATAAATGGCTTCTATACACCTCAAACATTCACTCTAAAACTGAAAATTGTTGTTTTTCGAATATTTTTAGAAATTTGGGCTCTTTTAGTAACATTAACACTTGCGCTGAAGCATCTTTTCTGCTCATTTCTTGTCTTTCAGGATTTATTCTGGGTTTTATTTTGTTAAATCGATGAAAATGAACAACAATACACAACATGGAAACATTTTTGTTTCATTTGTGTCGAGTGAAATTTTCACCAAGATCCCAAAGGGGGGCACTTTTCATGGAAAAATGTGAAAAATTTAATTTTCTAAAAATGAAATAAATGGCTTCTATACACCTCAAACATTCACTCTAAAACTGAAAATTGTCGTTTTTCACAATATTTTTAGAAATTTGGGCTCTTATAGTAACATTAACACTTCCGCTGGAGCATCTTTTATGCTCATTTTCTTGTCTTTCAGGATTTATTCTGGGTTTTATTTTGTTTAATCGATGAAAATGAACAACAATACACAACATGGAAACATTTTTGTTTCATTTGTGTCGAGTGAGATTTTCACCTAGAACCCATAGGGGGGGTATTGGCACTTTTCATGGAAAAATGTGAAAAATTAAATTTTCTAAAATGAAATAAATGGCTTCTATACACCTAAAACATTCACTCTAATACTGAAAATGGTCGATATTCGCAATATTTTTAGAAATTTCGGCTCTTTTAGTAACATTAACACTTGTGCTGAAGCATCTTTTATGGTAATTTCTTGTCTTTCAGGATTTATTCTGGGTTTTATTTTTTTTATTTGATGAAAATGAACAACAATACACACCATGGAAACATTTTTGATTGATTTGTGTCGAGTGAGATTTTCACCTAGAACCCAAAGGGGGGCACTTTTCATGGAAAATGTGAAAAATTAAATTTTCTAAAAATGAAATAAATGGCTTCTATACACCTCAAACATTCACTCTTATACTGAAAATTGTTGTTTTTCGCAATATTTTTAGAAAATTGGTCTCTTTAATAACATTAACACTTGCGCTGAAGCATCTTTTATGCTCATTTCTTGTCTTTCAGGATTTATTCCTGGTTTTATTTGGTTTATTTGATGAAAATGAACAACAATAAACACCATGGAAATATTTCTGTTTGATTTCTGTCGAGTGAGATTTTCACCTAAAACCCAAAGGGGGGATTGGCACTTTTCATGGAAAAATGTGAAAAATTAAATTTTCTAAAAATGAAATAAATGGCTTCTATACACTTCAAACATTCACTCTAAAACTGAAAATTGTTGTTTTTCACAATATTTTTAGAAATTTGGGTTCTTTGTAACATTAACACATCCGCTGAAGCATCATTTATGCTCATTTCTTGTCTTTTAGGATTTATTCTGGGTTTTATTTTCTTTATTTAATGAAAATGAACAACAATAAACACCATGGAAACATTTTTGTTTGATTTGTGTCGAGTGAAATTTTCACCTTGAACCAAAAGGGGGGGTATTGGCACTTTTCATGGTAAAATGTGAAAAATTAAATTTTCTAAAAATGAAATAAATGCCTTCTATACACCTCCAACATTCACTCTTATACTGAAAATTGTTGTTTTTCGCAATATTTTTAGAAATTTTGGCTCTTAAATAACATAAACACTTGCGCTGAAGCATCTTTTATGCTCATTTCTTGTTTTTCAGGATTTATTCTGGGTTTATTTTTTTTTATTTGATGAAAATGAACAACAATACACACCATGGAAACATTTTTGTTTTATTTGTGTCGAGTGAGATTTTCACCTAGAACCCAAAGGGGGGGATTATTTGATGAAAATGAACAACAATAAACACCATGGAAACATTTTTGTTTGTATTGTGTCGAGTGATATTTTCACCTAGAACCCAAAGCGGGGGTATTGGCCCTATTCATGGAAAAATGTGAAAAATTAAATTTTCTAAAAATGAAATAAATGGCTTCTATACACCTCAAACATTCACTCTTATACTGAAAATTGTTGTTTTTCGCAATATTTTTAGAAATATGGGCTCTTTTAGCAACATTAACACTTGCGCTGAAGCATCTTTTGTGCTCTTTTCATGTCTTTCAGGATTTATTCTGGGTTTTATTTTCTTTATTTGATGAAAAGAACAACAATACAAACCATGGAAACATTTTTGTTTGATTTGTGTCGAGTGAAATTTTCACCTAGAACCCAAAGGGGGGGTATTGGCATTTTTCATGGAAAAATGTGAAAAATTAAATTTTCTAAAAATGAAATAAATGCCTTCTATACACCTCAAGTATTCACTCTAATACTGAAAATTGTTGTTTTTCGCAATATTTTTAGAAATTTTGGCACTTTTTGTAACATAAACACTTGCGCTGAAGCATCTTTTATGCTCATTTCTTGTCTTTCAGGATTTATTCTGGGTTTTATTTTTTTTTTAATGAAAATGAATAACAATACACACAATGGAAACATTTTTGTTTGATTTGTGTCGAGTGAGATATTCACCTAGATCCCAAAGGGGGGATTGGCACTTTTCATGGAAAAATGAGAAATATTAAATTTTCTAAAAAAGAAATAAATGGCTTCTATACACCTAAAACATTCACTCTAATACTGAAAATGGTCGATATTCGCAATATTTTTAGAAATTTCGGCTCTTTTAGTAACATTAACACTTGTGCTGAAGCATCTTTTATGGTAATTTCTTGTCTTTCAGGATTTATTCTGGGTTTTATTTTTTTTATTTGATGAAAATGAACAACAATACACACCATGGAAACATTTTTGATTGATTTGTGTCGAGTGAGATTTTCACCTAGAACCCAAAGGGGGGCACTTTTCATGGAAAATGTGAAAAATTAAATTTTCTAAAAATGAAATAAATGGCTTCTATACACCTCAAACATTCATTCTTATACTGAAAATTGTTGTTTTTCGCAATATTTTTAGAAAATTGGTCTCTTTAATAACATTAACACTTGCGCTGAAGCATCTTTTATGCTCATTTCTTGTCTTTCAGGATTTATTCCTGGTTTTATTTGGTTTATTTGATGAAAATGAACAACAATAAACACCATGGAAATATTTCTGTTTGATTTCTGTCGAGTGAGATTTTCACCTAAAACCCAAAGGGGGGATTGGCACTTTTCATGGAAAAATGTGAAAAATTAAATTTTCTAAAAATGAAATAAATGGCTTCTATACACCTCAAACATTCACTCTAAAACTTAACATTGTTGTTTTTCACAATATTTTTAGAAATTTGGGCTCTTTTAGTAACATTAACACTTGCGCTGAAGCATCTTTTCTGCTCACTTCTTGTCTTTCAGGATTTATTCTGGGTTTTATTTTGTTTAATCGATGAAAATGAACAACAATACACAACATGGAAACATTTTTGTTTCATTTGTGTCGAGTGAGATTTTCACCTAGAACCCATAGGGGGGGTATTGGCACTTTTCATGGAAAAATGTGAAAAAGTAAATTTTCTAAAAATGAAATAAATGGCTTCTATACACCTCAAACATTCACTCTAATACTGAAAATGGTTGATATTCGCAATATTTTTAGAAATTTCGGCTCTTTTAGTAACATTAACACTTGTGCTGAAGCATCTTTTATGGTAATTTCTTGTCTTTCAGGATTTATTCTGGGTTTTATTTTGTTTATTTGATGAAAATGAACAACAATACACACCATGGAAACATTTTTGATTGATTTGTGTCGTGTGAGATTTTCACCTAGAACCTAAAGGGGGGCACTTTTCATGGAAAATGTGAAAAATTAAATTTTCTAAAAATGAAATAAATGGCTTCTATACACCTCAAACATTCACTCTTATACTGAAAATTGTTGTTTTTCGCAATATTTTTAGAAATTTGGTCTCTTTAATAACATTAACACTTGCGCTGAAGCATCTTTTATGCTCATTTCTTGTCTTTCAGGATTTATTCCTGGTTTTATTTGGTTTATTTGATGAAAATGAACAACAATAAACACCATGGAAATATTTCTGTTTGATTTCTGTCGAGTGAGATTTTCACCTAAAACCCAAAAGGGGGGGTATTGGCACTTTTCATGGAAAAATGTGAAAAATTAAATTTTCTAAAAATGAAATAAATGCCTTCTATACACCTCAAACATTCACTCTAAAACTGAAAATTGTTGTTTTTCGCAATATTTTAAGAAATTTTTGGCTCTTTTAGTAACATTAACACTTGCGCTGAAGCATCTTTTCTGCTCATTTCTTGTCTTTTAGGATTTATTCTGGGTTTTATTTTCTTTATTTAATGAAAATGAACAACAATAAACACCATGGAAACATTTTTGTTTGATTTGTGTCGAGTGAAATTTTCACCTTGAACCAAAAGGGGGGGTATTGGCACTTTTCATGGTAAAATGTGAAAAATTAAATTTTCTTAAAATGAAATAAATGCCTTCTATACACCTCCAACATTCACTCTTATACTGAAAATTGTTGTTTTTAGCAATATTTTTAGAAATTTTGGCTCTTAAATAACATAAACACTTGCGCTGAAGCATCTTTTATGCTCATTTCTTGTTTTTCAGGATTTATTCTGGGTTTTATTTTTTTTATTTGATGAAAATGAACAACAATACACACCATGGAAACATTTTTGTTTTATTTGTGTCGAGTGAGATTTTCACCTAGAACCCAAAGGGGGGGATTATTTGATGAAAATGAACAACAATAAACACCATGGAAACATTTTTGTTTCATTTGTGTCGAGTGAGATTTTCACCTAGAACCCATAGGGGGGGTATTGGCACTTTTCATGGAAAAATGAGAAATATTAAATTTTCTAAAAAAGAAATAAATGGCTTCTATACACCTAAAACATTCACTCTAATACTGAAAATGGTCGATATTCGCAATATTTTTAGAAATTTCGGCTCTTTTAGTAACATTAACACTTGTGCTGAAGCATCTTTTATGGTAATTTCTTGTCTTTCAGGATTTATTCTGGGTTTTATTTTTTTTATTTGATGAAAATGAACAACAATACACACCATGGAAACATTTTTGATTGATTTGTGTCGAGTGAGATTTTCACCTAGAACCCAAAGGGGGGCACTTTTCATGGAAAATGTGAAAAATTAAATTTTCTAAAAATGAAATAAATGGCTTCTATACACCTCAAACATTCATTCTTATACTGAAAATTGTTGTTTTTCGCAATATTTTTAGAAAATTGGTCTCTTTAATAACATTAACACTTGCGCTGAAGCATCTTTTATGCTCATTTCTTGTCTTTCAGGATTTATTCCTGGTTTTATTTGGTTTATTTGATGAAAATGAACAACAATAAACACCATGGAAATATTTCTGTTTGATTTCTGTCGAGTGAGATTTTCACCTAAAACCCAAAGGGGGGATTGGCACTTTTCATGGAAAAATGTGAAAAATTAAATTTTCTAAAAATGAAATAAATGGCTTCTATACACCTCAAACATTCACTCTAAAACTTAACATTGTTGTTTTTCACAATATTTTTAGAAATTTGGGCTCTTTTAGTAACATTAACACTTGCGCTGAAGCATCTTTTCTGCTCACTTCTTGTCTTTCAGGATTTATTCTGGGTTTTATTTTGTTTAATCGATGAAAATGAACAACAATACACAACATGGAAACATTTTTGTTTCATTTGTGTCGAGTGAGATTTTCACCTAGAACCCATAGGGGGGGTATTGGCACTTTTCATGGAAAAATGTGAAAAAGTAAATTTTCTAAAAATGAAATAAATGGCTTCTATACACCTCAAACATTCACTCTAATACTGAAAATGGTTGATATTCGCAATATTTTTAGAAATTTCGGCTCTTTTAGTAACATTAACACTTGTGCTGAAGCATCTTTTATGGTAATTTCTTGTCTTTCAGGATTTATTCTGGGTTTTATTTTGTTTATTTGATGAAAATGAACAACAATACACACCATGGAAACATTTTTGATTGATTTGTGTCGTGTGAGATTTTCACCTAGAACCCAAAGGGGGGCACTTTTCATGGAAAATGTGAAAAATTAAATTTTCTAAAAATGAAATAAATGGCTTCTATACACCTCAAACATTCACTCTTATACTGAAAATTGTTGTTTTTCGCAATATTTTTAGAAATTTGGTCTCTTTAATAACATTAACACTTGCGCTGAAGCATCTTTTATGCTCATTTCTTGTCTTTCAGGATTTATTCCTGGTTTTATTTGGTTTATTTGATGAAAATGAACAACAATAAACACCATGGAAATATTTCTGTTTGATTTCTGTCGAGTGAGATTTTCACCTAAAACCCAAATGGGGGGTTGGCACTTTTCATGGAAAAATGTGAAAAATTAAATTTCTAAAAATGAAATAAATGGCTTCTATACACTTCAAACATTCACTCTAAAACTGAAAATTGTTGTTTTTCACAATATTTTTAGAAATTTGGGTTCTTTGTAACATTAACACATCCGCTGAAGCATCATTTATGCTCATTTCTTGTCTTTTAGGATTTATTCTGGGTTTTATTTTCTTTATTTAATGAAAATGAACAACAATAAACACCATGGAAACATTTTTGTTTGATTTGTGTCGAGTGAAATTTTCACCTTGAACCAAAAGGGGGGGTATTGGCACTTTTCATGGTAAAATGTGAAAAATTAAATTTTCTAAAAATGAAATAAATGCCTTCTATACACCTCCAACATTCACTCTTATACTGAAAATTGTTGTTTTTCGCAATATTTTTAGAAATTTTGGCTCTTAAATAACATAAACACTTGCGCTGAAGCATCTTTTATGCTCATTTCTTGTTTTTCAGGATTTATTCTGGGTTTTATTTTTTTTATTTGATGAAAATGAACAACAATACACACCATGGAAACATTTTTGTTTTATTTGTGTCGAGTGAGATTTTCACCTAGAACCCAAAGGGGGGGATTATTTGATGAAAATGAACAACAATAAACACCATGGAAACATTTTTGTTTGTATTGTGTCGAGTGATATTTTCACCTAGAACCCAAAGCGGGGGTATTGGCCCTATTCATGGAAAAATGTGAAAAATTAAATTTTCTAAAAATGAAATAAATGGCTTCTATACACCTCAAACATTCACTCTTATACTGAAAATTGTTGTTTTTCGCAATATTTTTAGAAATATGGGCTCTTTTAGCAACATTAACACTTGCGCTGAAGCATCTTTTGTGCTCTTTTCATGTCTTTCAGGATTTATTCTGGGTTTTATTTTCTTTATTTGATGAAAAGAACAACAATACAAACCATGGAAACATTTTTGTTTGATTTGTGTCGAGTGAAATTTTCACCTAGAACCCAAAGGGGGGTATTGGCATTTTTCATGGAAAAATGTGAAAAATTAAATTTTCTAAAAATGAAATAAATGCCTTCTATACACCTCAAGTATTCACTCTAATACTGAAAATTGTTGTTTTTCGCAATATTTTTAGAAATTTTGGCACTTTTTGTAACATAAACACTTGCGCTGAAGCATCTTTTATGCTCATTTCTTGTCTTTCAGGATTTATTCTGGGTTTTATTTTTTTTTTAATGAAAATGAATAACAATACACACAATGGAAACATTTTTGTTTGATTTGTGTCGAGTGAGATATTCACCTAGATCCCAAAGGGGGGATTGGCACTTTTCATGGAAAAATGTGAAAAATTAACTTTTCTAAAAATGAAATAAATGGCTTCTATACACCTAAAACATTCACTCTAATACTGAAAATTGTTGTTTTTCGCAATATTTTTCGAAATTTTGGCTCTTTTAGTAACATTAACACTTGCGCTGAAGCATCTTTTCTGCTCATTTCTTGTCTTTCAGGAATTATTCAGGGTTTTATTTTGTTTAATCGATGAAAATGAAAAACAATACACAACATGGAAAAACTTTTGTTTGATTTGTGTGGAGTGAGATTTTCACCAAGAACCCAAACGGGGGCACTTTTCATGGAAAAATGTGAAAAATTTAATTTTCTAAAAATGAAATAAATGGCTTCTATACACCTCAAACATTCACTCTAAAACTGAAAATTGTTGTTTTTCACAATATTTTTAGAAATTTGGGCTCTTATAGTAACATTAACACTTCCGCTGGAGCATCTTTTATGCTCATTTTTTTGTCTTTCAGAATTTTTCTGGGTTTTATTTTGTCTATTTGATAAAAATGAAAAACAATACACACCATGGAAACATTTTTGTTTGATTTGTGTGGAGTGAGATTTTCACCTAGAACCCAAAGGGGGGGTATTGGCACTTTTCATGGATAAATGTGAAAAATTAAATTTTCTAAAAATGAAATAAATGGCTTCTACACACCTCAAACATTCACTCTAATACTGAAAATTGTTTTTTTCGCAATATTTTTAGAAATATGGTCCCTTTAAGTAACATTAACACTTGCGCTGAAGCATCTTTTATGCTCATTTCTTGTCTCTCAGGTTTTATTCTTGGTTTTATTTGGTTTATTTGATGAAAATGAACAACAATAAACACCATGAAAACATTTTTGTTTGATTTGTGTCGAGTGAGATTTTCACCTAGAACCCAAAAGGGGGTATTGGCACTTTTCATGGGAAAATGTGAAAAATTAAATTTTCTAAAAATGAAATAAATGGCTTCTATACACCTCAAACATTCACTCTAAAACTGAAAATTGTTGTTTTTCGCAATATTTTTAGAAATTTGGGCTCTTTTAGCAACAGTAACACTTGCGCTGAAGCATCTTTTCTGCTCATTTCTTGTCTTTCAGGATTTATTCTGGGTTTTATTTTGTTTAATCTATGAAAATGAAATACAATACACAACATGGAAACATTTTTGTTTCATTTGTGTCGAGTGAAATTTTCACCAAGAACCCAAAGGGGGGCACTTTTCATGGAAAAATGTGAAAAATTAAATTTTCTAAAAATGAAATAAATGGCTTCTATACACCTCAAACATTCACTCTCATACTGAAAATGGTTGATTTTCGCAATATTTTTAGAAATTTGGGCTCTTTTAGTAACATTAACACTTGTGCTGAAGCATCTTTTATGGTAATTTTTGTCTTTCAGGATTTATTCTGGGTTTTATTTTGTTTATTTGATGAAAATGAACAACAATACACACCATGGAAACATTTTTGATTGATTTGTGTCGAGTGAGATTTTCACCTAGAACCCAAAGGGGGGATTGGCACTTTTCATGGAAAAATGTGAAAAATTAAATTTTCTAAAAATGAAATAAATGGCTTCTATACACCTCAAACATTCACTCTAAAACTGAAAATTGTTGTTTTTCGAATATTTTTAGAAATTTGGGCTCTTTTAGTAACATTAACACTTGCGCTGAAGCATCTTTTCTGCTCATTTCTTGTCTTTCAGGATTTATTCTGGGTTTTATTTTGTTAAATCGATGAAAATGAACAACAATACACAACATGGAAACATTTTTGTTTCATTTGTGTCGAGTGAAATTTTCACCAAGATCCCAAAGGGGGGCACTTTTCATGGAAAAATGTGAAAAATTTAATTTTCTAAAAATGAAATAAATGGCTTCTATACACCTCAAACATTCACTCTAAAACTGAAAATTGTCGTTTTTCACAATATTTTTAGAAATTTGGGCTCTTATAGTAACATTAACACTTCCGCTGGAGCATCTTTTATGCTCATTTTCTTGTCTTTCAGGATTTATTCTGGGTTTTATTTTGTTTAATCGATGAAAATGAACAACAATACACAACATGGAAACATTTTTGTTTCATTTGTGTCGAGTGAGATTTTCACCTAGAACCCATAGGGGGGGTATTGGCACTTTTCATGGAAAAATGTGAAAAATTAAATTTTCTAAAAATGAAATAAATGGCTTCTATACACCTAAAACATTCACTCTAATACTGAAAATGGTCGATATTCGCAATATTTTTAGAAATTTCGGCTCTTTTAGTAACATTAACACTTGTGCTGAAGCATCTTTTATGGTAATTTCTTGTCTTTCAGGATTTATTCTGGGTTTTATTTTTTTTATTTGATGAAAATGAACAACAATACACACCATGGAAACATTTTTGATTGATTTGTGTCGAGTGAGATTTTCACCTAGAACCCAAAGGGGGGCACTTTTCATGGAAAATGTGAAAAATTAAATTTTCTAAAAATGAAATAAATGGCTTCTATACACCTCAAACATTCACTCTTATACTGAAAATTGTTGTTTTTCGCAATATTTTTAGAAAATTGGTCTCTTTAATAACATTAACACTTGCGCTGAAGCATCTTTTATGCTCATTTCTTGTCTTTCAGGATTTATTCCTGGTTTTATTTGGTTTATTTGATGAAAATGAACAACAATAAACACCATGGAAATATTTCTGTTTGATTTCTGTCGAGTGAGATTTTCACCTAAAACCCAAAGGGGGGATTGGCACTTTTCATGGAAAAATGTGAAAAATTAAATTTTCTAAAAATGAAATAAATGGCTTCTATACACCTCAAACATTCACTCTAAAACTGAAAATTGTTGTTTTTCACAATATTTTTAGAAATTTGGGCTCTTTTAGTAACATTAACACTTGCGCTGAAGCATCTTTTCTGCTCATTTCTTGTCTTTCAGGATTTATTCTGGGTTTTATTTTGTTTAATCGATGAAAATGAACAACAATACACAACATGGAAACATTTTTGTTTCATTTGTGTCGAGTGAGATTTTCACCTAGAACCCATAGGGGGGGCATTGGCACTTTTCATGGAAAAATGTGAAAAAGTAAATTTTCTAAAAATGAAATAAATGGCTTCTATACACCTCAAACATTCACTCTAATACTGAAAATGGTTGATATTCGCAATATTTTTAGAAATTTCGGCTCTTTTAGTAACATTAACACTTGTGCTGAAGCATCTTTTATGGTAATTTCTTGTCTTTCAGGATTTATTCTGGGTTTTATTTTGTTTATTTGATGAAAATGAACAACAATACACACCATGGAAACATTTTTGATTGATTTGTGTCGTGTGAGATTTTCACCTAGAACCCAAAGGGGGGCACTTTTCATGGAAAATGTGAAAAATTAAATTTTCTAAAAATGAAATAAATGGCTTCTATACACCTCAAACATTCACTCTTTTACTGAAAATTGTTGTTTTTCGCAATATTTTTAGAAATTTGGTCTCTTTAATAACATTAACACTTGCGCTGAAGCATCTTTTATGCTCATTTCTTGTCTTTCAGGATTTATTCCTGGTTTTATTTGGTTTATTTGATGAAAATGAACAACAATAAACACCATGGAAATATTTCTGTTTGATTTCTGTCGAGTGAGATTTTCACCTAAAACCCAAATGGGGTGTTGGCACTTTTCATGGAAAAATGTGAAAAATTAAATTTTCTAAAAATGAAATAAATGGCTTCTATACACCTCAAACATTCACTCTAAAACTGAAAATTGTTGTTTTTCACAATATTTTTAGAAATTTGGGTTCTTTGTAACATTAACACATCCGCTGGAGCATCATTTATGCTCATTTTTTTGTCTTTCAGGATTTACTCTGGGTTTTATTTTGTTTATTTGATGAAAATGAACAACAATACACACCATGGAAACATTTTTGTTTGATTTGTTTGGAGTGAGATTTTCACCTAGAACCCAAAGGGGGGTATTTTGCACTTTTCATGGAAAAATGTGAAAAATTAAATTTTCTAAAAATGAAATAAATGCCTTCTTTACACCTCAAACATTCACTCTAAAACTGAAAATTGTTGTTTTTCGCAATATTTTAAGAAATTTTTGGCTCTTTTAGTAACATTAACACTTGCGCTGAAGCATTTTTTCTGCTCATTTCTTGTCTTTTAGGATTTATTCTGGGTTTTATTTTCTTTATTTAATGAAAATGAACAACAATAAACACCATGGAAACATTTTTGTTTGATTTGTGTCGAGTGAAATTTTCACCTTGAACCAAAAGGGGGGGTATTGGCACTTTTCATGGTAAAATGTGAAAAATTAAATTTTCTTAAAATGAAATAAATGCCTTCTATACACCTCCAACATTCACTCTTATACTGAAAATTGTTGTTTTTCGCAATATTTTTAGAAATTTTGGCTCTTAAATAACATAAACACTTGCGCTGAAGCATCTTTTATGCTCATTTCTTGTTTTTCAGGATTTATTCTGGGTTTTATTTTTTTTATTTGATGAAAATGAACAACAATACACACCATGGAAACATTTTTGTTTTATTTGTGTCGAGTGAGATTTTCACCTAGAACCCAAAGGGGGGGATTATTTGATGAAAATGAACAACAATAAACACCATGGAAACATTTTTGTTTGTATTGTGTCGAGTGATATTTTCACCTAGAACCCAAAGCGGGGGTATTGGCCCTTTTCATGAAAAAATGTGAAAAATTAATTTTCTAAAAATGAAATAAATGGCTTCTATACACCTCAAACATTCACTCTAAAACTGAAAATTGTTGTTTTTCACAATATTTTTAGAAATTCTGGCTCTTTTAGTAACATTAACACTTGCGCTGAAGCATCTTTTATGCTAATTTCTTGTCTTTCAGGATTTATTCTGGGTTTTATTTTGTTTAATCGATGAAAATGAACAACAATAAACACCATGGAAACATTTTTGTTTGTATTGTGTCGAGTGATATTTTCACCTAGAACCCAAAGGGGGGCACTTTTCATGGAAAATGTGAAAAATTAAATTTTCTAAAAATGAAATAAATGGCTTCTATACACCTCAAACATTCACTCTTATACTGAAAATTGTTGTTTTTCGCAATATTTTTAGAAAATTGGTCTCTTTAATAACATTAACACTTGCGCTGAAGCATCTTTTATGCTCATTTCTTGTCTTTCAGTATTTATTCCTGGTTTTATTTGGTTTATTTGATGAAAATGAACAACAATAAACACCATGGAAATATTTCTGTTTGATTTCTGTCGAGTGAGATTTTCACCTAAAACCCAAAGGGGGGATTGGCACTTTTCATGGAAAAATGTGAAAAATTAAATTTTCTAAAAATGAAATAAATGGCTTCTATACACCTCAAACATTCACTCTAAAACTGAAAATTGTTGTTTTTCACAATATTTTTAGAAATTTGGGCTCTTTTGGAAAAATTAACACTTGCGCTGAAGCATCTTTTCTGCTCATTTCTTGTCTTTCAGGATTTATTCTGGGTTTTATTTTGTTTAATCGATGAAAATGAACAACAATACACAACATGGAAACATTTTTGTTTCATTTGTGTCGAGTGAGATTTTCACCTAGAACCCATAGGGGGGGTATTGGCACTTTTCATGGAAAAATGTGAAAAATTAAATTTTCTAAAAATGAAATAAATGGCTTCTATACACCTCAAACATTCACTCTAATACTGAAAATGGTTGATATTCGCAATATTTTTAGAAATTTCGGCTCTTTTAGTAACATTAATACTTGTGCTGAAGCATCTTTTATGGTAATTTCTTGTCTTTCAGGATTTATTCTGGGTTTTATTTTGTTTATTTGATGAAAATGAACAACAATACACACCATGGAAACATTTTTGATTGATTTGTGTCGTGTGAGATTTTCACCTAGAACCCAAAGGGGGGACTTTTCATGGAAAATGTGAAAAATTAAATTTTCTAAAAATGAAATAAATGGCTTCTATACACCTCAAACATTCACTCTTATACTGAAAATTGTTGTTTTTCGCAATATTTTTAGAAATTTGGTCTCTTTAATAACATTAACACTTGCGCTGAAGCATCTTTTATGCTCATTTCTTGTCTTTCAGGATTTATTCCTGGTTTTATTTGGTTTATTTGATGAAAATGAACAACAATAAACACCATGGAAATATTTCTGTTTGATTTCTGTCGAGTGAGATTTTCACCTAAAACCCAAATGGGGGGTTGGCACTTTTCATGGAAAAATGTGAAAAATTAAATTTTCTAAAAATGAAATAAATGGCTTCTATACACTTCAAACATTCACTCTAAAACTGAAAATTGTTGTTTTTCACAATATTTTTAGAAATTTGGGTTCTTTGTAACATTAACACATCCGCTGAAGCATCATTTATGCTCATTTCTTGTCTTTTACGATTTATTCTGGGTTTTATTTTCTTTATTTAATGAAAATGAACAACAATAAACACCATGGAAACATTTTTGTTTGATTTGTGTCGAGTGAAATTTTCACCTTGAACCAAAAGGGGGGGTATTGGCACTTTTCATGGTAAAATGTGAAAAATTAAATTTTCTAAAATTGAAATAAATGGCTTCTATACACCTCCAACATTCACTCTTATACTGAAAATTGTTGTTTTTCGCAATATTTTTAGAAATTTTGGCTCTTAAATAACATAAACACTTGCGCTGAAGCATCTTTTATGCTCATTTCTTGTTTTTCAGGATTTATTCTGGGTTTTATTTTTTTTATTTGATGAAAATGAACAACAATACACACCATGGAAACATTTTTGTTTTATTTGTGTCGAGTGAGATTTTCACCTAGAACCCAAAGGGGGGGATTATTTGATGAAAATGAACAACAATAAACACCATGGAAACATTTTTGTTTGTATTGTGTCGAGTGATATTTTCACCTAGAACCCAAAGCGGGGGTATTGGCCCTTTTCATGGAAAAATGTGAAAAATTAAATTTTCTAAAAATGAAATAAATGGCTTCTATACACCTCAAACATTCACTCTAAAACTGAAAATTGTTGTTTTTCACAATATTTTTAGAAATTCTGGCTCTTTTAGTAACATTAGCACTTGCGCTGAAGCATCTTTTATGCTAATTTCTTGTCTTTCAGGATTTATTCTGGGTTTTATTTTGTTTAATCGATGAAAATGAACAACAATACACAACATGGAAACATTTTTGTTTCATTTGTGTCGAGTGAGATTTTCACCTTGAACCAAAAGGGGGGGTATTGGCACTTTTCATGAAAAAATGTGAAAAATTAAATTTTCTAAAAATGAAATAAATGCCTTCTATACAACTCAAACATTCACTCTAAAACTGAAAATTGTTGTTTTTCACAATATTTTTAGAAATTCTGGCTCTTTTAGTTACATTAACACTTGCGCTGAAGCATCTTTTATGCTAATTTCTTGTCTTTCAGGATTTAATCTTGGTTTTATTTTGTTTATTTGATGAAAATGAACAACAATACACACCATGGAAACATTTTTGTTTGATTTTTGTCGAGTGAGATTTTCATCTAGAACTTAAAGGGGGGTATTGGCACTTTTCATGGAAAAATGTGAAAAAAAATTTTCTAAAAATGAAATAAAAGCCTTCTATACACCTCAAACATTCACTCTAAAACTGAAAATTGTTGGTTTTCACAATATTTTTAGAAATTTAATCTGTTTTAGTAACATTAACACTTGCGCTGAAGCATCTTTTATGCTCATTTCTTGTCTTTCAGGATTTATTCTTGGTTGTATTTGGTTTATTTGATGAAAACGAACAACAATAAACACGATGGAAACATTTTTGTTTGATTTGTGTCGAGTGAGATTTTCACCTAGAACCCAAAGGGGGGCACTTTTCATGGAAAAATGTGAAAAATTTAATTTTCTAAAAATGAAATAAATGGCTTCTATACACCTCAAACATTCACTCTAAAACTGAAAATTGTTGTTTTTCACAATATTTTTAGAAATTTGGGCTCTTATAGTAACATTAACACTTCCGCTGGAGCATCTTTTATGCTCATTTTTTTGTCTTTCAGAATTTATTCTGGGTTTTATTTTGTTTATTTGATGAAAATGAAAAACAATACACACCATGGAAACATTTTTGTTTGATTTGTGTGGAGTGAGATTTTCACCTAGAATCCAAAGGGGGGGTATTGGCACTTTTCATGGAAAAATGTGAAAAATTAAATTTTCTAAAAATGAAATAAATGGCTTCTATACACCTCAAACATTCACTCTAATACTGAAAATGGTTGTTTTTCGCAATATTTTTAGAAATTTGGGCTCTTTTAGTAACATTAACACATCCGCTGAAGCATCATTTATGCTCATTTCTTGTCTTTTAGGATTTATTCTGGGTTTTATTTTCTTTATTTAATGAAAATGAATAACAATAAACACCATGAAAACATTTTTGTTTGATTTGTGTCGAGTGAAATTTTCACCTTGAACCAAAAGGGGGGGTATTGGCACTTTTCATGGTAAAATGTTAAAAATTAAATTTTCTAAAAATGAAATAAATGCCTTCTATACACCTCCAACATTCACTCTTATACTGAAAATTGTTGTTTTTCGCAATATTTTTAGAAATTTTGGCTCTTTTAGTAACATTAACACTTGCGCTGAAGCATCTTTTCTGCTCATTTCTTGCCTTTCAGGAATTATTCAGGGTTTTATTTTGTTTAATCGATGAAAATGAAAAACAATACACAACATGGAAACATTTTTGTTTCATTTGTGTCGAGTGAAATTTTCACCAAGAACCCAAAGGGGGGCACTTTTCATGGAAAAATGTGAAAAATTAAATTTTCTAAAAATGAAATAAATGGCTTCTATACACCTCAAACATTCACTCTCATACTGAAAAGGTTGATTTTCGCAATATTTTTAGAAATTTGGGCTCTTTTAGTAACATTAACACTTGTGCTGAAGCATCTTTCATGGTAATTTTTGTCTTTCAGGATTTATTCTGGGTTTTATTTTGTTTATTTGATGAAAATGAACAACAATACACACCATGGAAACATTTTTGATTGATTTGTGTCGAGTGAGATTTTCCCTTAGAACCCAAAGGGGGGATTGGCACTTTTCATGGAAAAATGTGAAAAATTAAATTTTCTAAAAATGAAATAAATGGCTTCTATACACCTCAAACATTCACTCTTATACTGAAAATTGTTGTTTTTCGCAATATTTTTAGAAAATTGGTCTCTTTAATAACATTAACACTTGCGCTGAAGCATCTTTTATGCTCATTTCTTGTCTTTCAGGATTTATTCCTGGTTTTATTTGGTTTATTTGATGAAAATGAACAACAATAAACACCATGGAAATATTTCTGTTTGATTTCTGTCGAGTGAGATTTTCACCTAAAACCCAAAGGGGGGATTGGCACTTTTCATGGAAAAATGTGAAAAATTAAATTTTCTAAAAATGAAATAAATGGCTTCTATACACTTCAAACATTCACTCTAAAACTGAAAATTGTTGTTTTTCACAATATTTTTAGAAATTTGGGTTCTTTGTAACATTAACACATCCGCTGAAGCATCATTTATGCTCATTTCTTGTCTTTTAGGATTTATTCTGGGTTTTATTTTCTTTATTTAATGAAAATGAACAACAATAAACACCATGGAAACATTTTTGTTTGATTTGTGTCGAGTGAAATTTTCACCTTGAACCAAAAGGGGGGGTATTGGCACTTTTCATGGTAAAATGTGAAAAATTAAATTTTCTAAAAATGAAATAAATGCCTTCTATACACCTCCAACATTCACTCTTATACTGAAAATTGTTGTTTTTCGCAATATTTTTAGAAATTTTGGCTCTTAAATAACATAAACACTTGCGCTGAAGCATCTTTTATGCTCATTTCTTGTTTTTTAGGATTTATTCTGGGTTTTATTTTTTTTATTTGATGAAAATGAACAACAATACACACCATGGAAACATTTTTGTTTTATTTGTGTCGAGTGAGATTTTCACCTAGAACCCAAAGGGGGGGATTATTTGATGAAAATGAACAACAATAAACACCATGGAAACATTTTTGTTTCATTTGTGTCGAGTGAGATTTTCACCTAGAACCCATAGGGGGGGTATTGGCACTTTTCATGGAAAAATGAGAAATATTAAATTTTCTAAAAAAGAAATAAATGGCTTCTATACACCTAAAACATTCACTCTAATACTGAAAATGGTCGATATTCGCAATATTTTTAGAAATTTCGGCTCTTTTAGTAACATTAACACTTGTGCTGAAGCATCTTTTATGGTAATTTCTTGTCTTTCAGGATTTATTCTGGGTTTTATTTTTTTTATTTGATGAAAATGAACAACAATACACACCATGGAAACATTTTTGATTGATTTGTGTCGAGTGAGATTTTCACCTAGAACCCAAAGGGGGGCACTTTTCATGGAAAATGTGAAAAATTAAATTTTCTAAAAATGAAATAAATGGCTTCTATACACCTCAAACATTCATTCTTATACTGAAAATTGTTGTTTTTCGCAATATTTTTAGAAAATTGGTCTCTTTAATAACATTAACACTTGCGCTGAAGCATCTTTTATGCTCATTTCTTGTCTTTCAGGATTTATTCCTGGTTTTATTTGGTTTATTTGATGAAAATGAACAACAATAAACACCATGGAAATATTTCTGTTTGATTTCTGTCGAGTGAGATTTTCACCTAAAACCCAAAGGGGGGATTGGCACTTTTCATGGTAAAATGTTAAAAATTAAATTTTCTAAAAATGAAATAAATGCCTTCTATACACCTCCAACATTCACTCTTATACTGAAAATTGTTGTTTTTCGCAATATTTTTAGAAATTTTGGCTCTTTTAGTAACATTAACACTTGCGCTGAAGCATCTTTTCTGCTCATTTCTTGCCTTTCAGGAATTATTCAGGGTTTTATTTTGTTTAATCGATGAAAATGAAAAACAATACACAACATGGAAACATTTTTGTTTCATTTGTGTCGAGTGAAATTTTCACCAAGAACCCAAAGGGGGGCACTTTTCATGGAAAAATGTGAAAAATTAAATTTTCTAAAAATGAAATAAATGGCTTCTATACACCTCAAACATTCACTCTCATACTGAAAAGGTTGATTTTCGCAATATTTTTAGAAATTTGGGCTCTTTTAGTAACATTAACACTTGTGCTGAAGCATCTTTCATGGTAATTTTTGTCTTTCAGGATTTATTCTGGGTTTTATTTTGTTTATTTGATGAAAATGAACAACAATACACACCATGGAAACATTTTTGATTGATTTGTGTCGAGTGAGATTTTCCCTTAGAACCCAAAGGGGGGATTGGCACTTTTCATGGAAAAATGTGAAAAATTAAATTTTCTAAAAATGAAATAAATGGCTTCTATACACCTCAAACATTCACTCTTATACTGAAAATTGTTGTTTTTCGCAATATTTTTAGAAAATTGGTCTCTTTAATAACATTAACACTTGCGCTGAAGCATCTTTTATGCTCATTTCTTGTCTTTCAGGATTTATTCCTGGTTTTATTTGGTTTATTTGATGAAAATGAACAACAATAAACACCATGGAAATATTTCTGTTTGATTTCTGTCGAGTGAGATTTTCACCTAAAACCCAAAGGGGGGATTGGCACTTTTCATGGAAAAATGTGAAAAATTAAATTTTCTAAAAATGAAATAAATGGCTTCTATACACTTCAAACATTCACTCTAAAACTGAAAATTGTTGTTTTTCACAATATTTTTAGAAATTTGGGTTCTTTGTAACATTAACACATCCGCTGAAGCATCATTTATGCTCATTTCTTGTCTTTTAGGATTTATTCTGGGTTTTATTTTCTTTATTTAATGAAAATGAACAACAATAAACACCATGGAAACATTTTTGTTTGATTTGTGTCGAGTGAAATTTTCACCTTGAACCAAAAGGGGGGGTATTGGCACTTTTCATGGTAAAATGTGAAAAATTAAATTTTCTAAAAATGAAATAAATGCCTTCTATACACCTCCAACATTCACTCTTATACTGAAAATTGTTGTTTTTCGCAATATTTTTAGAAATTTTGGCTCTTAAATAACATAAACACTTGCGCTGAAGCATCTTTTATGCTCATTTCTTGTTTTTTAGGATTTATTCTGGGTTTTATTTTTTTTATTTGATGAAAATGAACAACAATACACACCATGGAAACATTTTTGTTTTATTTGTGTCGAGTGAGATTTTCACCTAGAACCCAAAGGGGGGGATTATTTGATGAAAATGAACAACAATAAACACCATGGAAACATTTTTGTTTCATTTGTGTCGAGTGAGATTTTCACCTAGAACCCATAGGGGGGGTATTGGCACTTTTCATGGAAAAATGAGAAATATTAAATTTTCTAAAAAAGAAATAAATGGCTTCTATACACCTAAAACATTCACTCTAATACTGAAAATGGTCGATATTCGCAATATTTTTAGAAATTTCGGCTCTTTTAGTAACATTAACACTTGTGCTGAAGCATCTTTTATGGTAATTTCTTGTCTTTCAGGATTTATTCTGGGTTTTATTTTTTTTATTTGATGAAAATGAACAACAATACACACCATGGAAACATTTTTGATTGATTTGTGTCGAGTGAGATTTTCACCTAGAACCCAAAGGGGGGCACTTTTCATGGAAAATGTGAAAAATTAAATTTTCTAAAAATGAAATAAATGGCTTCTATACACCTCAAACATTCATTCTTATACTGAAAATTGTTGTTTTTCGCAATATTTTTAGAAAATTGGTCTCTTTAATAACATTAACACTTGCGCTGAAGCATCTTTTATGCTCATTTCTTGTCTTTCAGGATTTATTCCTGGTTTTATTTGGTTTATTTGATGAAAATGAACAACAATAAACACCATGGAAATATTTCTGTTTGATTTCTGTCGAGTGAGATTTTCACCTAAAACCCAAAGGGGGGATTGGCACTTTTCATGGAAAAATGTGAAAAATTAAATTTTCTAAAAATGAAATAAATGGCTTCTATACACCTCAAACATTCACTCTAAAACTTAACATTGTTGTTTTTCACAATATTTTTAGAAATTTGGGCTCTTTTAGTAACATTAACACTTGCGCTGAAGCATCTTTTCTGCTCACTTCTTGTCTTTCAGGATTTATTCTGGGTTTTATTTTGTTTAATCGATGAAAATGAACAACAATACACAACATGGAAACATTTTTGTTTCATTTGTGTCGAGTGAGATTTTCACCTAGAACCCATAGGGGGGGTATTGGCACTTTTCATGGAAAAATGTGAAAAATTTAATTTTCTAAAAATGAAATAAATGGCTTCTATACACCTCAAACATTCACTCTAAAACTGAAAATTGTTGTTTTTCGCAATATTTTAAGAAATTTGGGCTCTTTTAGTAACATTAACACTTGCGCTGAAACATGTTTTCTGCTCATTTCTTGTCTTTTAGGATTTATTCTGGGTTTTATTTTCTTTATTTAATGAAAATGAACAACAATAAACACCATGGAAACATTTTTGTTTGATTTGTGTCGAGTGAAATTTTCACCTTGAACCAAAAGGGGGGGTATTGGCACTTTTCATGGTAAAATGTGAAAAATTAAATTTTCTAAAAATGAAATAAATGCCTTCTATACACCTCCAACATTCACTCTTATACTGAAAATTGTTGTTTTTCGCAATATTTTTAGAAATTTTGGCTCTTAAATAACATAAACACTTGCGCTGAACCATCTTTTATGCTCATTTCTTGTTTTTCAGGATTTATTCTGGGTTTTATTTTTTTTATTTGATGAAAATGAACAACAATACACACCATGGAAACATTTTTGTTTTATTTGTGTCGAGTGAGATTTTCACCTAGAACCCAAAGGGGGGATTATTTGATGAAAATGAACAACAATAAACACCATGGAAACATTTTTGTTTGTATTGTGTCGAGTGATATTTTCACCTAGAACCCAAAGCGGGGGTATTGGCCCTTTTCATGGAAAAATGTGAAAAATTCAATCTTCTAAAAATGGAATAAATGGCTTCTATACACCTCAAACATTCACTCTAAAACTGAAAATTGTTGTTTTTCGCAATATTTTAGAAATTTGGGCTCTTTTAGTAACATTAACACTTGCGCTGAATCATCTTTTATGCTCATTTCTTGTCTTTCAGGATTTATTCTGGATTTTATTTTGTTTAATCGATGAAAATGAACAACAATACACAACATGGAAACATTTTTGTTTCATTTGTGTCGAGTGAGATTTTCACCTAGATCCCAAAGGGGGGATTGGTACTTTTCATGGAAAAATGTGAAAAATTAAATTTTCTAAAAATGAAATAAATGGCTTCTATACACCTCAAACATTCACTCTAAAACCGAAAATTATTGTTTTTCACGATATTTTTAGAAATTTTGGCTCTTTTAGTAACATTAACACTTTCGCTGAAGCATCTTTTATGCTCATTTCTTGTCTTTCAGGATTTATTCTGGGTTTTTTTTTGTTTTTTTGATGAAAATGAATAACAATACACACCATGGAAACATTTTTGTTTGATTTGTGTCGAGTGAGATTTTCACCTAGATCCAAAAGGGGGGGTATTGGCACTTTTCATTGAAAAATGTGAAAAATTAAATTTTCTAAAAATGAAATAAATGGCTTCTATACACCTCAAACATTCACTCTAATACTGAAAATTGTTTTTTTCGCAATATTTTTAGAAATTTAGGCTCTTTTAGTAACATTAACACTTCCGCTGAAGCATCTTTTATGCTCATTTTCTTGTCTTTCAGGATTTATTCTGGGTTTTATTTTGTTTATTTGTTGAAAATGAACAACAATACACAACATGGAAACATATTTGTTTGATTTGTATGGAGTGAGATTTTCACCTAGAACCCAAAGGGGGGGGTATTGGCACTTTTCATGGAAAAATGTGAAAAATTAAATTTTCTAAAAATGAAATAAATGGCTTCTATACACCTCAAACATTCACTCTTATACTGAAAATTGTTGTTTTTCGCAATATTTTTAGAAATTTGGGCTCTTTTAGCAACATTAACACTTGCGCTGAAGCATCTTTTGTGCTCTTTTCATGTCTTTCAGGATTTATTCTGGGTTTTATTTTGTTTAATCTATGAAAATGAAATACAATACACAACATGGAAACATTTTTGTTTCATTTGTGTCGAGTGAAATTTTCACCAAGAACCCAAAGGGGGGCACTTTTCATGGAAAAATGTGAAAAATTAAATTTTCTAAAAATGAAATAAATGGCTTCTATACACCTCAAACATTCACTCTCATACTGAAAATGGTTGATTTTCGCAATATTTTTAGAAATTTGGGCTCTTTTAGTAACATTAACACTTGTGCTGAAGCATCTTTTATGGTAATTTTTGTCTTTCAGGATTTATTCTGGGTTTTATTTTGTTTATTTGATGAAAATGAACAACAATACACAACATGGAAACATTTTTGTTTCATTTGTGTCGAGTGAGATTTTCACCTTGAACCAAAAGGGGGGGTATTGGCACTTTTCATGAAAAAATGTGAAAAATTAAATTTTCTAAAAATGAAATAAATGCCTTCTATACAACTCAAACATTCACTCTAAAACTGAAAATTGTTGTTTTTCACAATATTTTTAGAAATTCTGGCTCTTTTAGTTACATTAACACTTGCGCTGAAGCATCTTTTATGCTAATTTCTTGTCTTTCAGGATTTAATCTTGGTTTTATTTTGTTTATTTGATGAAAATGAACAACAATACACACCATGGAAACATTTTTGTTTGATTTTTGTCGAGTGAGATTTTCATCTAGAACTTAAAGGGGGGTATTGGCACTTTTCATGGAAAAATGTGAAAAAAAATTTTCTAAAAATGAAATAAAAGCCTTCTATACACCTCAAACATTCACTCTAAAACTGAAAATTGTTGGTTTTCACAATATTTTTAGAAATTTAATCTGTTTTAGTAACATTAACACTTGCGCTGAAGCATCTTTTATGCTCATTTCTTGTCTTTCAGGATTTATTCTTGGTTGTATTTGGTTTATTTGATGAAAACGAACAACAATAAACACGATGGAAACATTTTTGTTTGATTTGTGTCGAGTGAGATTTTCACCTAGAACCCAAAGGGGGGCACTTTTCATGGAAAAATGTGAAAAATTTAATTTTCTAAAAATGAAATAAATGGCTTCTATACACCTCAAACATTCACTCTAAAACTGAAAATTGTTGTTTTTCACAATATTTTTAGAAATTTGGGCTCTTATAGTAACATTAACACTTCCGCTGGAGCATCTTTTATGCTCATTTTTTTGTCTTTCAGAATTTATTCTGGGTTTTATTTTGTTTATTTGATGAAAATGAAAAACAATACACACCATGGAAACATTTTTGTTTGATTTGTGTGGAGTGAGATTTTCACCTAGAATCCAAAGGGGGGGTATTGGCACTTTTCATGGAAAAATGTGAAAAATTAAATTTTCTAAAAATGAAATAAATGGCTTCTATACACCTCAAACATTCACTCTAATACTGAAAATGGTTGTTTTTCGCAATATTTTTAGAAATTTGGGCTCTTTTAGTAACATTAACACATCCGCTGAAGCATCATTTATGCTCATTTCTTGTCTTTTAGGATTTATTCTGGGTTTTATTTTCTTTATTTAATGAAAATGAATAACAATAAACACCATGAAAACATTTTTGTTTGATTTGTGTCGAGTGAAATTTTCACCTTGAACCAAAAGGGGGGGTATTGGCACTTTTCATGGTAAAATGTTAAAAATTAAATTTTCTAAAAATGAAATAAATGCCTTCTATACACCTCCAACATTCACTCTTATACTGAAAATTGTTGTTTTTCGCAATATTTTTAGAAATTTTGGCTCTTTTAGTAACATTAACACTTGCGCTGAAGCATCTTTTCTGCTCATTTCTTGCCTTTCAGGAATTATTCAGGGTTTTATTTTGTTTAATCGATGAAAATGAAAAACAATACACAACATGGAAACATTTTTGTTTCATTTGTGTCGAGTGAAATTTTCACCAAGAACCCAAAGGGGGGCACTTTTCATGGAAAAATGTGAAAAATTAAATTTTCTAAAAATGAAATAAATGGCTTCTATACACCTCAAACATTCACTCTCATACTGAAAAGGTTGATTTTCGCAATATTTTTAGAAATTTGGGCTCTTTTAGTAACATTAACACTTGTGCTGAAGCATCTTTCATGGTAATTTTTGTCTTTCAGGATTTATTCTGGGTTTTATTTTGTTTATTTGATGAAAATGAACAACAATACACACCATGGAAACATTTTTGATTGATTTGTGTCGAGTGAGATTTTCCCTTAGAACCCAAAGGGGGGATTGGCACTTTTCATGGAAAAATGTGAAAAATTAAATTTTCTAAAAATGAAATAAATGGCTTCTATACACCTCAAACATTCACTCTTATACTGAAAATTGTTGTTTTTCGCAATATTTTTAGAAAATTGGTCTCTTTAATAACATTAACACTTGCGCTGAAGCATCTTTTATGCTCATTTCTTGTCTTTCAGGATTTATTCCTGGTTTTATTTGGTTTATTTGATGAAAATGAACAACAATAAACACCATGGAAATATTTCTGTTTGATTTCTGTCGAGTGAGATTTTCACCTAAAACCCAAAGGGGGGATTGGCACTTTTCATGGAAAAATGTGAAAAATTAAATTTTCTAAAAATGAAATAAATGGCTTCTATACACTTCAAACATTCACTCTAAAACTGAAAATTGTTGTTTTTCACAATATTTTTAGAAATTTGGGTTCTTTGTAACATTAACACATCCGCTGAAGCATCATTTATGCTCATTTCTTGTCTTTTAGGATTTATTCTGGGTTTTATTTTCTTTATTTAATGAAAATGAACAACAATAAACACCATGGAAACATTTTTGTTTGATTTGTGTCGAGTGAAATTTTCACCTTGAACCAAAAGGGGGGGTATTGGCACTTTTCATGGTAAAATGTGAAAAATTAAATTTTCTAAAAATGAAATAAATGCCTTCTATACACCTCCAACATTCACTCTTATACTGAAAATTGTTGTTTTTCGCAATATTTTTAGAAATTTTGGCTCTTAAATAACATAAACACTTGCGCTGAAGCATCTTTTATGCTCATTTCTTGTTTTTTAGGATTTATTCTGGGTTTTATTTTTTTTATTTGATGAAAATGAACAACAATACACACCATGGAAACATTTTTGTTTTATTTGTGTCGAGTGAGATTTTCACCTAGAACCCAAAGGGGGGGATTATTTGATGAAAATGAACAACAATAAACACCATGGAAACATTTTTGTTTCATTTGTGTCGAGTGAGATTTTCACCTAGAACCCATAGGGGGGGTATTGGCACTTTTCATGGAAAAATGAGAAATATTAAATTTTCTAAAAAAGAAATAAATGGCTTCTATACACCTAAAACATTCACTCTAATACTGAAAATGGTCGATATTCGCAATATTTTTAGAAATTTCGGCTCTTTTAGTAACATTAACACTTGTGCTGAAGCATCTTTTATGGTAATTTCTTGTCTTTCAGGATTTATTCTGGGTTTTATTTTTTTTATTTGATGAAAATGAACAACAATACACACCATGGAAACATTTTTGATTGATTTGTGTCGAGTGAGATTTTCACCTAGAACCCAAAGGGGGGCACTTTTCATGGAAAATGTGAAAAATTAAATTTTCTAAAAATGAAATAAATGGCTTCTATACACCTCAAACATTCATTCTTATACTGAAAATTGTTGTTTTTCGCAATATTTTTAGAAAATTGGTCTCTTTAATAACATTAACACTTGCGCTGAAGCATCTTTTATGCTCATTTCTTGTCTTTCAGGATTTATTCCTGGTTTTATTTGGTTTATTTGATGAAAATGAACAACAATAAACACCATGGAAATATTTCTGTTTGATTTCTGTCGAGTGAGATTTTCACCTAAAACCCAAAGGGGGGATTGGCACTTTTCATGGAAAAATGTGAAAAATTAAATTTTCTAAAAATGAAATAAATGGCTTCTATACACCTCAAACATTCACTCTAAAACTTAACATTGTTGTTTTTCACAATATTTTTAGAAATTTGGGCTCTTTTAGTAACATTAACACTTGCGCTGAAGCATCTTTTCTGCTCACTTCTTGTCTTTCAGGATTTATTCTGGGTTTTATTTTGTTTAATCGATGAAAATGAACAACAATACACAACATGGAAACATTTTTGTTTCATTTGTGTCGAGTGAGATTTTCACCTAGAACCCATAGGGGGGGTATTGGCACTTTTCATGGAAAAATGTGAAAAATTTAATTTTCTAAAAATGAAATAAATGGCTTCTATACACCTCAAACATTCACTCTAAAACTGAAAATTGTTGTTTTTCACAATATTTTTAGAAATTTGGGTTCTTTGTAACATTAACACATCCGCTGAAGCATCATTTATGCTCATTTCTTGTCTTTTAGGATTTATTCTGGGTTTTATTTTCTTTATTTAATGAAAATGAACAACAATAAACACCATGGAAACATTTTTGTTTGATTTGTGTCGAGTGAAATTTTCACCTTGAACCAAAAGGGGGGGTATTGGCACTTTTCATGGTAAAATGTGAAAAATTAAATTTTCTAAAAATGAAATAAATGCCTTCTATACACCTCCAACATTCACTCTTATACTGAAAATTGTTGTTTTTCGCAATATTTTTAGAAATTTTGGCTCTTAAATAACATAAACACTTGCGCTGAAGCATCTTTTATGCTCATTTCTTGTTTTTTAGGATTTATTCTGGGTTTTATTTTTTTTATTTGATGAAAATGAACAACAATACACACCATGGAAACATTTTTGTTTTATTTGTGTCGAGTGAGATTTTCACCTAGAACCCAAAGGGGGGGATTATTTGATGAAAATGAACAACAATAAACACCATGGAAACATTTTTGTTTCATTTGTGTCGAGTGAGATTTTCACCTAGAACCCATAGGGGGGGTATTGGCACTTTTCATGGAAAAATGAGAAATATTAAATTTTCTAAAAAAGAAATAAATGGCTTCTATACACCTAAAACATTCACTCTAATACTGAAAATGGTCGATATTCGCAATATTTTTAGAAATTTCGGCTCTTTTAGTAACATTAACACTTGTGCTGAAGCATCTTTTATGGTAATTTCTTGTCTTTCAGGATTTATTCTGGGTTTTATTTTTTTTATTTGATGAAAATGAACAACAATACACACCATGGAAACATTTTTGATTGATTTGTGTCGAGTGAGATTTTCACCTAGAACCCAAAGGGGGGCACTTTTCATGGAAAATGTGAAAAATTAAATTTTCTAAAAATGAAATAAATGGCTTCTATACACCTCAAACATTCATTCTTATACTGAAAATTGTTGTTTTTCGCAATATTTTTAGAAAATTGGTCTCTTTAATAACATTAACACTTGCGCTGAAGCATCTTTTATGCTCATTTCTTGTCTTTCAGGATTTATTCCTGGTTTTATTTGGTTTATTTGATGAAAATGAACAACAATAAACACCATGGAAATATTTCTGTTTGATTTCTGTCGAGTGAGATTTTCACCTAAAACCCAAAGGGGGGATTGGCACTTTTCATGGAAAAATGTGAAAAATTAAATTTTCTAAAAATGAAATAAATGGCTTCTATACACCTCAAACATTCACTCTAAAACTTAACATTGTTGTTTTTCACAATATTTTTAGAAATTTGGGCTCTTTTAGTAACATTAACACTTGCGCTGAAGCATCTTTTCTGCTCACTTCTTGTCTTTCAGGATTTATTCTGGGTTTTATTTTGTTTAATCGATGAAAATGAACAACAATACACAACATGGAAACATTTTTGTTTCATTTGTGTCGAGTGAGATTTTCACCTAGAACCCATAGGGGGGGTATTGGCACTTTTCATGGAAAAATGTGAAAAATTTAATTTTCTAAAAATGAAATAAATGGCTTCTATACACCTCAAACATTCACTCTAAAACTGAAAATTGTTGTTTTTCGCAATATTTTAAGAAATTTGGGCTCTTTTAGTAACATTAACACTTGCGCTGAAACATGTTTTCTGCTCATTTCTTGTCTTTTAGGATTTATTCTGGGTTTTATTTTCTTTATTTAATGAAAATGAACAACAATAAACACCATGGAAACATTTTTGTTTGATTTGTGTCGAGTGAAATTTTCACCTTGAACCAAAAGGGGGGGTATTGGCACTTTTCATGGTAAAATGTGAAAAATTAAATTTTCTAAAAATGAAATAAATGCCTTCTATACACCTCCAACATTCACTCTTATACTGAAAATTGTTGTTTTTCGCAATATTTTTAGAAATTTTGGCTCTTAAATAACATAAACACTTGCGCTGAACCATCTTTTATGCTCATTTCTTGTTTTTCAGGATTTATTCTGGGTTTTATTTTTTTTATTTGATGAAAATGAACAACAATACACACCATGGAAACATTTTTGTTTTATTTGTGTCGAGTGAGATTTTCACCTAGAACCCAAAGGGGGGATTATTTGATGAAAATGAACAACAATAAACACCATGGAAACATTTTTGTTTGTATTGTGTCGAGTGATATTTTCACCTAGAACCCAAAGCGGGGGTATTGGCCCTTTTCATGGAAAAATGTGAAAAATTCAATCTTCTAAAAATGGAATAAATGGCTTCTATACACCTCAAACATTCACTCTAAAACTGAAAATTGTTGTTTTTCGCAATATTTTAGAAATTTGGGCTCTTTTAGTAACATTAACACTTGCGCTGAATCATCTTTTATGCTCATTTCTTGTCTTTCAGGATTTATTCTGGATTTTATTTTGTTTAATCGATGAAAATGAACAACAATACACAACATGGAAACATTTTTGTTTCATTTGTGTCGAGTGAGATTTTCACCTAGATCCCAAAGGGGGGATTGGTACTTTTCATGGAAAAATGTGAAAAATTAAATTTTCTAAAAATGAAATAAATGGCTTCTATACACCTCAAACATTCACTCTAAAACCGAAAATTATTGTTTTTCACGATATTTTTAGAAATTTTGGCTCTTTTAGTAACATTAACACTTTCGCTGAAGCATCTTTTATGCTCATTTCTTGTCTTTCAGGATTTATTCTGGGTTTTTTTTTGTTTTTTTGATGAAAATGAATAACAATACACACCATGGAAACATTTTTGTTTGATTTGTGTCGAGTGAGATTTTCACCTAGATCCAAAAGGGGGGGTATTGGCACTTTTCATTGAAAAATGTGAAAAATTAAATTTTCTAAAAATGAAATAAATGGCTTCTATACACCTCAAACATTCACTCTAATACTGAAAATTGTTTTTTTCGCAATATTTTTAGAAATTTAGGCTCTTTTAGTAACATTAACACTTCCGCTGAAGCATCTTTTATGCTCATTTTCTTGTCTTTCAGGATTTATTCTGGGTTTTATTTTGTTTATTTGTTGAAAATGAACAACAATACACAACATGGAAACATATTTGTTTGATTTGTATGGAGTGAGATTTTCACCTAGAACCCAAAGGGGGGGGTATTGGCACTTTTCATGGAAAAATGTGAAAAATTAAATTTTCTAAAAATGAAATAAATGGCTTCTATACACCTCAAACATTCACTCTTATACTGAAAATTGTTGTTTTTCGCAATATTTTTAGAAATTTGGGCTCTTTTAGCAACATTAACACTTGCGCTGAAGCATCTTTTGTGCTCTTTTCATGTCTTTCAGGATTTATTCTGGGTTTTATTTTCTTTATTTGATGAAAAGAACAACAATACAAACCATGGAAACATTTTTGTTTGATTTGTGTCGAGTGAAATTTTCACCTAGAACCCAAAGGGGGGGTATTGGCATTTTTCATGGAAAAATGTGAAAAATTAAATTTTCTAAAAATGAAATAAATGCCTTCTATACACCTCAAGTATTCACTCTAATACTGAAAATTGTTGTTTTTCGCAATATTTTTAGAAATTTTGGCACTTTTTGTAACATAAACACTTGCGCTGAAGCATCTTTTATGCTCATTTCTCGTCTTTCAGGATTTATTCTGGGTTTTATTTTTTTTTTAATGAAAATGAATAACAATACACACAATGGAAACATTTTTGTTTGATTTGTGTCGAGTGTGATTTTCACCTAGATCCCAAAGGGGGGATTGGTACTTTTCATGGAAAAATGTGAAAAATTAACTTTTCTAAAAATGAAATAAATGGCTTCTATACACCTCAAACATTCACTCTAATACTGAAAATTGTTGTTTTTTGCAATATTTTTCGAAATTTTGGCTCTTTTAGTAACATTAACACTTGCGCTGAAGCATCTTTTCTGCTCATTTCTTGTCTTTCAGGAATTATTCAGGGTTTTATTTTGTTTAATCGATGAAAATGAAAAACAATAAACACCATGAAAACATTTTTGTTTGATTTGTGTCGAGTGAGATTTTCACCTAGAACCCAAAAGGGGGGGTATTGGCACTTTTCATGGAAAAATGTGAAAAATTAAATTTTCTAAAAATGAAATAAATGGCTTCTATACACCTCAAACATTCACTCTAAAACTGAAAATTGTTATTTTTCGCAATATTTTTAGAAATTTGGGCTCTTTTAGTAACATTAACACTTGCGCTGAAGCATCTTTTCTGTTCATTTCTTGTCTTTCAGGATTTATTCTGGGTTTTATTTTGTTTAATCTATGAAAATGAAATACAATACACAACATGGAAACATTTTTGTTTCATTTGTGTCGAGTGAAATTTTCACCAAGAACCCAAAGGGGGGCACTTTTCATGGAAAAATGTGAAAAATTAAATTTTCTAAAAATGAAATAAATGGCTTCTATACACCTCAAACATTCACTCTCATACTGAAAATGGTTGATTTTCGCAATATTTTTAGAAATTTGGGCTCTTTTAGTAACATTAACACTTGTGCTGAAGCATCTTTTATGGTAATTTTTGTCTTTCAGGATTTATTCTGGGTTTTATTTTGTTTATTTGATGAAAATGAACAACAATACACAACATGGAAACATTTTTGTTTCATTTGTGTCGAGTGAGATTTTCACCTTGAACCAAAAGGGGGGGTATTGGCACTTTTCATGAAAAAATGTGAAAAATTAAATTTTCTAAAAATGAAATAAATGCCTTCTATACAACTCAAACATTCACTCTAAAACTGAAAATTGTTGTTTTTCACAATATTTTTAGAAATTCTGGCTCTTTTAGTTACATTAACACTTGCGCTGAAGCATCTTTTATGCTAATTTCTTGTCTTTCAGGATTTAATCTTGGTTTTATTTTGTTTATTTGATGAAAATGAACAACAATACACACCATGGAAACATTTTTGTTTGATTTTTGTCGAGTGAGATTTTCATCTAGAACTTAAAGGGGGGTATTGGCACTTTTCATGGAAAAATGTGAAAAAAAATTTTCTAAAAATGAAATAAAAGCCTTCTATACACCTCAAACATTCACTCTAAAACTGAAAATTGTTGGTTTTCACAATATTTTTAGAAATTTAATCTGTTTTAGTAACATTAACACTTGCGCTGAAGCATCTTTTATGCTCATTTCTTGTCTTTCAGGATTTATTCTTGGTTGTATTTGGTTTATTTGATGAAAACGAACAACAATAAACACGATGGAAACATTTTTGTTTGATTTGTGTCGAGTGAGATTTTCACCTAGAACCCAAAGGGGGGCACTTTTCATGGAAAAATGTGAAAAATTTAATTTTCTAAAAATGAAATAAATGGCTTCTATACACCTCAAACATTCACTCTAAAACTGAAAATTGTTGTTTTTCACAATATTTTTAGAAATTTGGGCTCTTATAGTAACATTAACACTTCCGCTGGAGCATCTTTTATGCTCATTTTTTTGTCTTTCAGAATTTATTCTGGGTTTTATTTTGTTTATTTGATGAAAATGAAAAACAATACACACCATGGAAACATTTTTGTTTGATTTGTGTGGAGTGAGATTTTCACCTAGAATCCAAAGGGGGGGTATTGGCACTTTTCATGGAAAAATGTGAAAAATTAAATTTTCTAAAAATGAAATAAATGGCTTCTATACACCTCAAACATTCACTCTAATACTGAAAATGGTTGTTTTTCGCAATATTTTTAGAAATTTGGGCTCTTTTAGTAACATTAACACATCCGCTGAAGCATCATTTATGCTCATTTCTTGTCTTTTAGGATTTATTCTGGGTTTTATTTTCTTTATTTAATGAAAATGAATAACAATAAACACCATGAAAACATTTTTGTTTGATTTGTGTCGAGTGAAATTTTCACCTTGAACCAAAAGGGGGGGTATTGGCACTTTTCATGGTAAAATGTTAAAAATTAAATTTTCTAAAAATGAAATAAATGCCTTCTATACACCTCCAACATTCACTCTTATACTGAAAATTGTTGTTTTTCGCAATATTTTTAGAAATTTTGGCTCTTTTAGTAACATTAACACTTGCGCTGAAGCATCTTTTCTGCTCATTTCTTGCCTTTCAGGAATTATTCAGGGTTTTATTTTGTTTAATCGATGAAAATGAAAAACAATACACAACATGGAAACATTTTTGTTTCATTTGTGTCGAGTGAAATTTTCACCAAGAACCCAAAGGGGGGCACTTTTCATGGAAAAATGTGAAAAATTAAATTTTCTAAAAATGAAATAAATGGCTTCTATACACCTCAAACATTCACTCTCATACTGAAAAGGTTGATTTTCGCAATATTTTTAGAAATTTGGGCTCTTTTAGTAACATTAACACTTGTGCTGAAGCATCTTTCATGGTAATTTTTGTCTTTCAGGATTTATTCTGGGTTTTATTTTGTTTATTTGATGAAAATGAACAACAATACGCACCATGGAAACATTTTTGATTGATTTGTGTCGAGTGAGATTTTCCCTTAGAACCCAAAGGGGGGATTGGCACTTTTCATGGAAAAATGTGAAAAATTAAATTTTCTAAAAATGAAATAAATGGCTTCTATACACCTCAAACATTCACTCTTATACTGAAAATTGTTGTTTTTCGCAATATTTTTAGAAAATTGGTCTCTTTAATAACATTAACACTTGCGCTGAAGCATCTTTTATGCTCATTTCTTGTCTTTCAGGATTTATTCCTGGTTTTATTTGGTTTATTTGATGAAAATGAACAACAATAAACACCATGGAAATATTTCTGTTTGATTTCTGTCGAGTGAGATTTTCACCTAAAACCCAAAGGGGGGATTGGCACTTTTCATGGAAAAATGTGAAAAATTAAATTTTCTAAAAATGAAATAAATGGCTTCTATACACTTCAAACATTCACTCTAAAACTGAAAATTGTTGTTTTTCACAATATTTTTAGAAATTTGGGTTCTTTGTAACATTAACACATCCGCTGAAGCATCATTTATGCTCATTTCTTGTCTTTTAGGATTTATTCTGGGTTTTATTTTCTTTATTTAATGAAAATGAACAACAATAAACACCATGGAAACATTTTTGTTTGATTTGTGTCGAGTGAAATTTTCACCTTGAACCAAAAGGGGGGGTATTGGCACTTTTCATGGTAAAATGTGAAAAATTAAATTTTCTAAAAATGAAATAAATGCCTTCTATACACCTCCAACATTCACTCTTATACTGAAAATTGTTGTTTTTCGCAATATTTTTAGAAATTTTGGCTCTTAAATAACATAAACACTTGCGCTGAACCATCTTTTATGCTCATTTCTTGTTTTTCAGGATTTATTCTGGGTTTTATTTTTTTTATTTGATGAAAATGAACAACAATACACACCATGGAAACATTTTTGTTTTATTTGTGTCGAGTGAGATTTTCACCTAGAACCCAAAGGGGGGATTATTTGATGAAAATGAACAACAATAAACACCATGGAAACATTTTTGTTTGTATTGTGTCGAGTGATATTTTCACCTAGAACCCAAAGCGGGGGTATTGGCCCTTTTCATGGAAAAATGTGAAAAATTCAATCTTCTAAAAATGGAATAAATGGCTTCTATACACCTCAAACATTCACTCTAAAACTGAAAATTGTTGTTTTTCGCAATATTTTAGAAATTTGGGCTCTTTTAGTAACATTAACACTTGCGCTGAATCATCTTTTATGCTCATTTCTTGTCTTTCAGGATTTTTTCTGGATTTTATTTTGTTTAATCGATGAAAATGAACAACAATACACAACATGGAAACATTTTTGTTTCATTTGTGTCGAGTGAGATTTTCACCTAGATCCCAAAGGGGGGATTGGTACTTTTCATGGAAAAATGTGAAAAATTAAATTTTCTAAAAATGAAATAAATGGCTTCTATACACCTCAAACATTCACTCTAAAACCGAAAATTATTGTTTTTCACGATATTTTTAGAAATTTTGGCTCTTTTAGTAACATTAACACTTTCGCTGAAGCATCTTTTATGCTCATTTCTTGTCTTTCAGGATTTATTCTGGGTTTTTTTTTGTTTTTTTGATGAAAATGAATAACAATACACACCATGGAAACATTTTTGTTTGATTTGTGTCGAGTGAGATTTTCACCTAGATCCAAAAGGGGGGGTATTGGCACTTTTCATTGAAAAATGTGAAAAATTAAATTTTCTAAAAATGAAATAAATGGCTTCTATACACCTCAAACATTCACTCTAATACTGAAAATTGTTTTTTTCGCAATATTTTTAGAAATTTAGGCTCTTTTAGTAACATTAACACTTCCGCTGAAGCATCTTTTATGCTCATTTTCTTGTCTTTCAGGATTTATTCTGGGTTTTATTTTGTTTATTTGTTGAAAATGAACAACAATACACAACATGGAAACATATTTGTTTGATTTGTATGGAGTGAGATTTTCACCTAGAACCCAAAGGGGGGGGTATTGGCACTTTTCATGGAAAAATGTGAAAAATTAAATTTTCTAAAAATGAAATAAATGGCTTCTATACACCTCAAACATTCACTCTTATACTGAAAATTGTTGTTTTTCGCAATATTTTTAGAAATTTGGGCTCTTTTAGCAACATTAACACTTGCGCTGAAGCATCTTTTGTGCTCTTTTCATGTCTTTCAGGATTTATTCTGGGTTTTATTTTGTTTAATCTATGAAAATGAAATACAATACACAACATGGAAACATTTTTGTTTCATTTGTGTCGAGTGAAATTTTCACCAAGAACCCAAAGGGGGGCACTTTTCATGGAAAAATGTGAAAAATTAAATTTTCTAAAAATGAAATAAATGGCTTCTATACACCTCAAACATTCACTCTCATACTGAAAATGGTTGATTTTCGCAATATTTTTAGAAATTTGGGCTCTTTTAGTAACATTAACACTTGTGCTGAAGCATCTTTTATGGTAATTTTTGTCTTTCAGGATTTATTCTGGGTTTTATTTTGTTTATTTGATGAAAATGAACAACAATACACAACATGGAAACATTTTTGTTTCATTTGTGTCGAGTGAGATTTTCACCTTGAACCAAAAGGGGGGGTATTGGCACTTTTCATGAAAAAATGTGAAAAATTAAATTTTCTAAAAATGAAATAAATGCCTTCTATACAACTCAAACATTCACTCTAAAACTGAAAATTGTTGTTTTTCACAATATTTTTAGAAATTCTGGCTCTTTTAGTTACATTAACACTTGCGCTGAAGCATCTTTTATGCTAATTTCTTGTCTTTCAGGATTTAATCTTGGTTTTATTTTGTTTATTTGATGAAAATGAACAACAATACACACCATGGAAACATTTTTGTTTGATTTTTGTCGAGTGAGATTTTCATCTAGAACTTAAAGGGGGGTATTGGCACTTTTCATGGAAAAATGTGAAAAAAAATTTTCTAAAAATGAAATAAAAGCCTTCTATACACCTCAAACATTCACTCTAAAACTGAAAATTGTTGGTTTTCACAATATTTTTAGAAATTTAATCTGTTTTAGTAACATTAACACTTGCGCTGAAGCATCTTTTATGCTCATTTCTTGTCTTTCAGGATTTATTCTTGGTTGTATTTGGTTTATTTGATGAAAACGAACAACAATAAACACGATGGAAACATTTTTGTTTGATTTGTGTCGAGTGAGATTTTCACCTAGAACCCAAAGGGGGGCACTTTTCATGGAAAAATGTGAAAAATTTAATTTTCTAAAAATGAAATAAATGGCTTCTATACACCTCAAACATTCACTCTAAAACTGAAAATTGTTGTTTTTCACAATATTTTTAGAAATTTGGGCTCTTATAGTAACATTAACACTTCCGCTGGAGCATCTTTTATGCTCATTTTTTTGTCTTTCAGAATTTATTCTGGGTTTTATTTTGTTTATTTGATGAAAATGAAAAACAATACACACCATGGAAACATTTTTGTTTGATTTGTGTGGAGTGAGATTTTCACCTAGAATCCAAAGGGGGGGTATTGGCACTTTTCATGGAAAAATGTGAAAAATTAAATTTTCTAAAAATGAAATAAATGGCTTCTATACACCTCAAACATTCACTCTAATACTGAAAATGGTTGTTTTTCGCAATATTTTTAGAAATTTGGGCTCTTTTAGTAACATTAACACATCCGCTGAAGCATCATTTATGCTCATTTCTTGTCTTTTAGGATTTATTCTGGGTTTTATTTTCTTTATTTAATGAAAATGAATAACAATAAACACCATGAAAACATTTTTGTTTGATTTGTGTCGAGTGAAATTTTCACCTTGAACCAAAAGGGGGGGTATTGGCACTTTTCATGGTAAAATGTTAAAAATTAAATTTTCTAAAAATGAAATAAATGCCTTCTATACACCTCCAACATTCACTCTTATACTGAAAATTGTTGTTTTTCGCAATATTTTTAGAAATTTTGGCTCTTTTAGTAACATTAACACTTGCGCTGAAGCATCTTTTCTGCTCATTTCTTGCCTTTCAGGAATTATTCAGGGTTTTATTTTGTTTAATCGATGAAAATGAAAAACAATACACAACATGGAAACATTTTTGTTTCATTTGTGTCGAGTGAAATTTTCACCAAGAACCCAAAGGGGGGCACTTTTCATGGAAAAATGTGAAAAATTAAATTTTCTAAAAATGAAATAAATGGCTTCTATACACCTCAAACATTCACTCTCATACTGAAAAGGTTGATTTTCGCAATATTTTTAGAAATTTGGGCTCTTTTAGTAACATTAACACTTGTGCTGAAGCATCTTTCATGGTAATTTCTTGTCTTTCAGGATTTATTCTGGGTTTTATTTTTTTTATTTGATGAAAATGAACAACAATACACACCATGGAAACATTTTTGATTGATTTGTGTCGAGTGAGATTTTCACCTAGAACCCAAAGGGGGGCACTTTTCATGGAAAATGTGAAAAATTAAATTTTCTAAAAATGAAATAAATGGCTTCTATACACCTCAAACATTCATTCTTATACTGAAAATTGTTGTTTTTCGCAATATTTTTAGAAAATTGGTCTCTTTAATAACATTAACACTTGCGCTGAAGCATCTTTTATGCTCATTTCTTGTCTTTCAGGATTTATTCCTGGTTTTATTTGGTTTATTTGATGAAAATGAACAACAATAAACACCATGGAAATATTTCTGTTTGATTTCTGTCGAGTGAGATTTTCACCTAAAACCCAAAGGGGGGATTGGCACTTTTCATGGAAAAATGTGAAAAATTAAATTTTCTAAAAATGAAATAAATGGCTTCTATACACCTCAAACATTCACTCTAAAACTTAACATTGTTGTTTTTCACAATATTTTTAGAAATTTGGGCTCTTTTAGTAACATTAACACTTGCGCTGAAGCATCTTTTCTGCTCACTTCTTGTCTTTCAGGATTTATTCTGGGTTTTATTTTGTTTAATCGATGAAAATGAACAACAATACACAACATGGAAACATTTTTGTTTCATTTGTGTCGAGTGAGATTTTCACCTAGAACCCATAGGGGGGGTATTGGCACTTTTCATGGAAAAATGTGAAAAATTTAATTTTCTAAAAATGAAATAAATGGCTTCTATACACCTCAAACATTCACTCTAAAACTGAAAATTGTTGTTTTTCGCAATATTTTAAGAAATTTGGGCTCTTTTAGTAACATTAACACTTGCGCTGAAACATGTTTTCTGCTCATTTCTTGTCTTTTAGGATTTATTCTGGGTTTTATTTTCTTTATTTAATGAAAATGAACAACAATAAACACCATGGAAACATTTTTGTTTGATTTGTGTCGAGTGAAATTTTCACCTTGAACCAAAAGGGGGGGTATTGGCACTTTTCATGGTAAAATGTGAAAAATTAAATTTTCTAAAAATGAAATAAATGCCTTCTATACACCTCCAACATTCACTCTTATACTGAAAATTGTTGTTTTTCGCAATATTTTTAGAAATTTTGGCTCTTAAATAACATAAACACTTGCGCTGAACCATCTTTTATGCTCATTTCTTGTTTTTCAGGATTTATTCTGGGTTTTATTTTTTTTATTTGATGAAAATGAACAACAATACACACCATGGAAACATTTTTGTTTTATTTGTGTCGAGTGAGATTTTCACCTAGAACCCAAAGGGGGGATTATTTGATGAAAATGAACAACAATAAACACCATGGAAACATTTTTGTTTGTATTGTGTCGAGTGATATTTTCACCTAGAACCCAAAGCGGGGGTATTGGCCCTTTTCATGGAAAAATGTGAAAAATTCAATCTTCTAAAAATGGAATAAATGGCTTCTATACACCTCAAACATTCACTCTAAAACTGAAAATTGTTGTTTTTCGCAATATTTTAGAAATTTGGGCTCTTTTAGTAACATTAACACTTGCGCTGAATCATCTTTTATGCTCATTTCTTGTCTTTCAGGATTTATTCTGGATTTTATTTTGTTTAATCGATGAAAATGAACAACAATACACAACATGGAAACATTTTTGTTTCATTTGTGTCGAGTGAGATTTTCACCTAGATCCCAAAGGGGGGATTGGTACTTTTCATGGAAAAATGTGAAAAATTAAATTTTCTAAAAATGAAATAAATGGCTTCTATACACCTCAAACATTCACTCTAAAACCGAAAATTATTGTTTTTCACGATATTTTTAGAAATTTTGGCTCTTTTAGTAACATTAACACTTTCGCTGAAGCATCTTTTATGCTCATTTCTTGTCTTTCAGGATTTATTCTGGGTTTTTTTTTGTTTTTTTGATGAAAATGAATAACAATACACACCATGGAAACATTTTTGTTTGATTTGTGTCGAGTGAGATTTTCACCTAGATCCAAAAGGGGGGGTATTGGCACTTTTCATTGAAAAATGTGAAAAATTAAATTTTCTAAAAATGAAATAAATGGCTTCTATACACCTCAAACATTCACTCTAATACTGAAAATTGTTTTTTTCGCAATATTTTTAGAAATTTAGGCTCTTTTAGTAACATTAACACTTCCGCTGAAGCATCTTTTATGCTCATTTTCTTGTCTTTCAGGATTTATTCTGGGTTTTATTTTGTTTATTTGTTGAAAATGAACAACAATACACAACATGGAAACATATTTGTTTGATTTGTATGGAGTGAGATTTTCACCTAGAACCCAAAGGGGGGGGTATTGGCACTTTTCATGGAAAAATGTGAAAAATTAAATTTTCTAAAAATGAAATAAATGGCTTCTATACACCTCAAACATTCACTCTTATACTGAAAATTGTTGTTTTTCGCAATATTTTTAGAAATTTGGGCTCTTTTAGCAACATTAACACTTGCGCTGAAGCATCTTTTGTGCTCTTTTCATGTCTTTCAGGATTTATTCTGGGTTTTATTTTGTTTAATCTATGAAAATGAAATACAATACACAACATGGAAACATTTTTGTTTCATTTGTGTCGAGTGAAATTTTCACCAAGAACCCAAAGGGGGGCACTTTTCATGGAAAAATGTGAAAAATTAAATTTTCTAAAAATGAAATAAATGGCTTCTATACACCTCAAACATTCACTCTCATACTGAAAATGGTTGATTTTCGCAATATTTTTAGAAATTTGGGCTCTTTTAGTAACATTAACACTTGTGCTGAAGCATCTTTTATGGTAATTTTTGTCTTTCAGGATTTATTCTGGGTTTTATTTTGTTTATTTGATGAAAATGAACAACAATACACAACATGGAAACATTTTTGTTTCATTTGTGTCGAGTGAGATTTTCACCTTGAACCAAAAGGGGGGGTATTGGCACTTTTCATGAAAAAATGTGAAAAATTAAATTTTCTAAAAATGAAATAAATGCCTTCTATACAACTCAAACATTCACTCTAAAACTGAAAATTGTTGTTTTTCACAATATTTTTAGAAATTCTGGCTCTTTTAGTTACATTAACACTTGCGCTGAAGCATCTTTTATGCTAATTTCTTGTCTTTCAGGATTTAATCTTGGTTTTATTTTGTTTATTTGATGAAAATGAACAACAATACACACCATGGAAACATTTTTGTTTGATTTTTGTCGAGTGAGATTTTCATCTAGAACTTAAAGGGGGGTATTGGCACTTTTCATGGAAAAATGTGAAAAAAAATTTTCTAAAAATGAAATAAAAGCCTTCTATACACCTCAAACATTCACTCTAAAACTGAAAATTGTTGGTTTTCACAATATTTTTAGAAATTTAATCTGTTTTAGTAACATTAACACTTGCGCTGAAGCATCTTTTATGCTCATTTCTTGTCTTTCAGGATTTATTCTTGGTTGTATTTGGTTTATTTGATGAAAACGAACAACAATAAACACGATGGAAACATTTTTGTTTGATTTGTGTCGAGTGAGATTTTCACCTAGAACCCAAAGGGGGGCACTTTTCATGGAAAAATGTGAAAAATTTAATTTTCTAAAAATGAAATAAATGGCTTCTATACACCTCAAACATTCACTCTAAAACTGAAAATTGTTGTTTTTCACAATATTTTTAGAAATTTGGGCTCTTATAGTAACATTAACACTTCCGCTGGAGCATCTTTTATGCTCATTTTTTTGTCTTTCAGAATTTATTCTGGGTTTTATTTTGTTTATTTGATGAAAATGAAAAACAATACACACCATGGAAACATTTTTGTTTGATTTGTGTGGAGTGAGATTTTCACCTAGAATCCAAAGGGGGGGTATTGGCACTTTTCATGGAAAAATGTGAAAAATTAAATTTTCTAAAAATGAAATAAATGGCTTCTATACACCTCAAACATTCACTCTAATACTGAAAATGGTTGTTTTTCGCAATATTTTTAGAAATTTGGGCTCTTTTAGTAACATTAACACATCCGCTGAAGCATCATTTATGCTCATTTCTTGTCTTTTAGGATTTATTCTGGGTTTTATTTTCTTTATTTAATGAAAATGAATAACAATAAACACCATGAAAACATTTTTGTTTGATTTGTGTCGAGTGAAATTTTCACCTTGAACCAAAAGGGGGGGTATTGGCACTTTTCATGGTAAAATGTTAAAAATTAAATTTTCTAAAAATGAAATAAATGCCTTCTATACACCTCCAACATTCACTCTTATACTGAAAATTGTTGTTTTTCGCAATATTTTTAGAAATTTTGGCTCTTTTAGTAACATTAACACTTGCGCTGAAGCATCTTTTCTGCTCATTTCTTGCCTTTCAGGAATTATTCAGGGTTTTATTTTGTTTAATCGATGAAAATGAAAAACAATACACAACATGGAAACATTTTTGTTTCATTTGTGTCGAGTGAAATTTTCACCAAGAACCCAAAGGGGGGCACTTTTCATGGAAAAATGTGAAAAATTAAATTTTCTAAAAATGAAATAAATGGCTTCTATACACCTCAAACATTCACTCTCATACTGAAAAGGTTGATTTTCGCAATATTTTTAGAAATTTGGGCTCTTTTAGTAACATTAACACTTGTGCTGAAGCATCTTTCATGGTAATTTTTGTCTTTCAGGATTTATTCTGGGTTTTATTTTGTTTATTTGATGAAAATGAACAACAATACACACCATGGAAACATTTTTGATTGATTTGTGTCGAGTGAGATTTTCCCTTAGAACCCAAAGGGGGGATTGGCACTTTTCATGGAAAAATGTGAAAAATTAAATTTTCTAAAAATGAAATAAATGGCTTCTATACACCTCAAACATTCACTCTTATACTGAAAATTGTTGTTTTTCGCAATATTTTTAGAAAATTGGTCTCTTTAATAACATTAACACTTGCGCTGAAGCATCTTTTATGCTCATTTCTTGTCTTTCAGGATTTATTCCTGGTTTTATTTGGTTTATTTGATGAAAATGAACAACAATAAACACCATGGAAATATTTCTGTTTGATTTCTGTCGAGTGAGATTTTCACCTAAAACCCAAAGGGGGGATTGGCACTTTTCATGGAAAAATGTGAAAAATTAAATTTTCTAAAAATGAAATAAATGGCTTCTATACACTTCAAACATTCACTCTAAAACTGAAAATTGTTGTTTTTCACAATATTTTTAGAAATTTGGGTTCTTTGTAACATTAACACATCCGCTGAAGCATCATTTATGCTCATTTCTTGTCTTTTAGGATTTATTCTGGGTTTTATTTTCTTTATTTAATGAAAATGAACAACAATAAACACCATGGAAACATTTTTGTTTGATTTGTGTCGAGTGAAATTTTCACCTTGAACCAAAAGGGGGGGTATTGGCACTTTTCATGGTAAAATGTGAAAAATTAAATTTTCTAAAAATGAAATAAATGCCTTCTATACACCTCCAACATTCACTCTTATACTGAAAATTGTTGTTTTTCGCAATATTTTTAGAAATTTTGGCTCTTAAATAACATAAACACTTGCGCTGAAGCATCTTTTATGCTCATTTCTTGTTTTTTAGGATTTATTCTGGGTTTTATTTTTTTTATTTGATGAAAATGAACAACAATACACACCATGGAAACATTTTTGTTTTATTTGTGTCGAGTGAGATTTTCACCTAGAACCCAAAGGGGGGGATTATTTGATGAAAATGAACAACAATAAACACCATGGAAACATTTTTGTTTCATTTGTGTCGAGTGAGATTTTCACCTAGAACCCATAGGGGGGGTATTGGCACTTTTCATGGAAAAATGAGAAATATTAAATTTTCTAAAAAAGAAATAAATGGCTTCTATACACCTAAAACATTCACTCTAATACTGAAAATGGTCGATATTCGCAATATTTTTAGAAATTTCGGCTCTTTTAGTAACATTAACACTTGTGCTGAAGCATCTTTTATGGTAATTTCTTGTCTTTCAGGATTTATTCTGGGTTTTATTTTTTTTATTTGATGAAAATGAACAACAATACACACCATGGAAACATTTTTGATTGATTTGTGTCGAGTGAGATTTTCACCTAGAACCCAAAGGGGGGCACTTTTCATGGAAAATGTGAAAAATTAAATTTTCTAAAAATGAAATAAATGGCTTCTATACACCTCAAACATTCATTCTTATACTGAAAATTGTTGTTTTTCGCAATATTTTTAGAAAATTGGTCTCTTTAATAACATTAACACTTGCGCTGAAGCATCTTTTATGCTCATTTCTTGTCTTTCAGGATTTATTCCTGGTTTTATTTGGTTTATTTGATGAAAATGAACAACAATAAACACCATGGAAATATTTCTGTTTGATTTCTGTCGAGTGAGATTTTCACCTAAAACCCAAAGGGGGGATTGGCACTTTTCATGGAAAAATGTGAAAAATTAAATTTTCTAAAAATGAAATAAATGGCTTCTATACACCTCAAACATTCACTCTAAAACTTAACATTGTTGTTTTTCACAATATTTTTAGAAATTTGGGCTCTTTTAGTAACATTAACACTTGCGCTGAAGCATCTTTTCTGCTCACTTCTTGTCTTTCAGGATTTATTCTGGGTTTTATTTTGTTTAATCGATGAAAATGAACAACAATACACAACATGGAAACATTTTTGTTTCATTTGTGTCGAGTGAGATTTTCACCTAGAACCCATAGGGGGGGTATTGGCACTTTTCATGGAAAAATGTGAAAAATTTAATTTTCTAAAAATGAAATAAATGGCTTCTATACACCTCAAACATTCACTCTAAAACTGAAAATTGTTGTTTTTCACAATATTTTTAGAAATTTGGGTTCTTTGTAACATTAACACATCCGCTGAAGCATCATTTATGCTCATTTCTTGTCTTTTAGGATTTATTCTGGGTTTTATTTTCTTTATTTAATGAAAATGAACAACAATAAACACCATGGAAACATTTTTGTTTGATTTGTGTCGAGTGAGATTTTCACCTAGAACCCAAAGGGGGGGTATTGGCACTTTTCATGGAAAAATGTGTTGATTAAATTTTTTTAAAAAGAAATATATGCCTTCTAAACACCTTAAACATTCACTCTAAAACAGAAGATTGTTTTTTTTCGCAATATTTTTAGAAATTTGGTCTCTTTTAGTAACATTAACACTTGCGCTGAAGCAACTTTTATGCTCATTTCTTGTCTTTCAGGATTAATTCTGGGTTTTATTTTGTTTATTTGATGAAAATGAACAACAATACACACCATGGAAACATTTTTGTTTGATTTGTGTCAAGTGAGATTTTCACCTAGAACCCAAAGGGGGGGTATTGGCACTTTTCATGGAAAAATGTGAAAAATTAAATTTTCTAAAAATGAAATAAATGGCTTCTATACACCTCAAACATTCACTCTTATAGTGAAAATGGTTGCTTTTCGCAATATTTCTAGAAATTTGGGCTCTTTTAGTAACATTAACACTTGTGCTGAAGCATCTTTTATGCTAATTTCTTGTCTTTCAGGATTTATTCTGGGTTTTATTATGTTTATTTGATGAAAATGAACAACAATACACACAATGGAAACATTTTTGATTGATTTGTATCGAGTGAGATTTTCATCTAGAACCCAAAAGGGGGAATGGCACTTTTCGTGGAAAAATTTGAAAAATTAAATTTTCTAAAAATGAAATAAATGGCTTCTCTACACCTCAAACATTCACTCTTAAACTGAAAATTGTTGTTTTTCACAATATTTTTAGAAATTTGGGCTCTTTGTAACATTAACACTTCCGCTGAAGCATCATTTATGCTCATTTTTTTGTCTTTCAGGATTTACTCCGGGTTTTATTTTGTTTATTTGATGAAAATGAACAACAATATACACCATGGATACATTTTTGTTTGATTTGTGTGGAGTGAGATTTTCACCTAGAACCCAAAGGGGGTATTGGCACTTTCCATGGAAAAATGTGAAAAATTAAATTTTCTAAAAATGAAATAAATGGCTTCTATACACCTCAAACATTCACTCTAAAACTGAAAATTGTTGTTTTTCGCAATATTTTTAGAAATTTGGGCTCTTTTAGTAATATTAACACTTGCGCTGAAGCATCTTTTCTGCTCATTTCTTGTCTTTCAGGATTTATTCTGGGTTTTATTTTGTTTAATCGATGAAAATGAACAACAATACACAACATGGAAACATTTTTGTTTCATTTGTGTCGAGTGAGATTTTCACCTAGAACCCATAGGGGGGGTATTGGCACTTTTCATGGAAAAATGTGAAAAATTAAATTTTCTAAAAATGAAATAAATTGCTTCTATACACCTCAAACATTCACTCTAATACTGAAAATGGTTGATATTCGCAATATTTTTAGAAATTTGGTCTCTTTTAGTAACATTAACACTTGCGCTGAAGCATCTTTTATGCTCATTTCTTGTCTTTCAGGATTTATTCCTGGTTTTATTTGGTTTATTTGATGAAAATGAACAACAATAAACACCATGGAAATATTTCTGTTTGATTTCTGTCGAGTGAGATTTTCACCTAAAACCCAAAGGGGGGATTGGCACTTTTCATGGAAAAATGTGAAAAATTAAATTTTCTAAAAATGAAATAAATGGCTTCTATACACCTCAAACATTCACTCTAAAACTGAAAATTGTTTTTTTTCACAATATTTTTAGAAATTTGGGTTCTTTGTAACATTAACACATCCGCTGAAGCATCATTTATGCTCATTTTTTTGTCTTTCAGGATTTACTCTGGGTTTTATTTTGTTTATTTGATGAAAATGAACAACAATACACACCATGGAAACATTTTTGTTTGATTTGTGTGGAGTGAGATTTTCACCTAGAACCCAAAGGGGGGGTATTGGCACTTTTCATGGAAAAATGTGAATAATTAAATTTTCTAAAAATGAAATAAATGCCTTCTATACACCTCAAACATTCACTCTAATACTGAAAATTATTGTTTTTCGCAATATTTTTAGAAATTTGGGCTCTTTTAGTAAAATTAACACTTCCGCTGAAGCATCTTTTATGCTCATTTTTTTTTCTTTCAGGTTTTATTCTGATTTTTATTTTATTTATTTGATAAAAATGAACAACAATAACACCATGGAAACATTTTTGTTTGATTTGTGTCGAGTGAGTATTTCACTTAGAACCCAAAGGGGGGCACTTTTCATGGATAAATGTGAAAAATTAAATTTTCTAAAAATGAAATAAATGGCTTCTATACACCTCAAACATTCACTCTAAAACTGAAAATTGTTGTTTTTCGCAATATTTTTAGAAATTTGGTCTCTTTTAGTAACATTAACACTTGCGCTGAAGCATCTTTTATGCTCATTTCTTGTCTTTCAGGATTTATTCTGGGTTTTATTTGGTTTATTTGATGAAAATGAATAACAATAAACACCATGGAAACATTTTTGTTTGATTTGGGTCGAGTGAGATTTTCACCTAGAACCCAAAGGGGGGGGTATTGGCACTTTTCATGGAAAAATGTAAAAATTAAATTTTCTAAAAATGAAATAAATGCCTTCTATACACCTCAAGTATTCACTCTAATACTAAAAATTTTTGTTTTTCGCAATATTTTTAGAAATTTGGGCTCTTTTAGTAACATTAACACATCCGCTGAAGCATCATTTATGCTCATTTCTTGTCTTTTAGGATTTATTCTGGGTTTTATTTTCTTTATTTAATGAAAATGAACAACAATAAACACCATGGAAACATTTTTGTTTGATTTGTGTCGAGTGAAATTTTCACCTTGAACCAAAAGGGGGGGTATTGGCACTTTTCATGGTAAAATGTGAAAAATTAAATTTTCTAAAAATGAAATAAATGCCTTCTATACACCTCCAACATTCACTCTTATACTGAAAATTGTTGTTTTTCGCAATATTTTTAGAAATTTTGGCTCTTTTAGTAACATTAACACTTGCGCTGAAGCATCTTTTCTGCTCATTTCCTGCCTTTCAGGAATTACTCAGGGTTTTATTTTGTTTAATCGATGAAAATGAAAAACAATACACAACATGGAAACATTTTTGTTTCATTTGTGTCGAGTGAAATTTTCACCTAAAACCCAAATGGGGGGTTGGCACTTTTCATGGAAAAATGTGAAAAATTAAATTTTCTAAAAATGAAATAAATGGCTTCTATACACTTCAAACATTCACTCTAAAACTGAAAATTGTTGTTTTTCACAATATTTTTAGAAATTTGGGTTCTTTGTAACATTAACACATCCGCTGAAGCATCATTTATGCTCATTTCTTGTCTTTTAGGATATATTCTGGGTTTTATTTTCTTTATTTAATGAAAATGAACAACAATAAACACCATGGAAACATTTTTGTTTGATTTGTGTCGAGTGAAATTTTCACCTTGAACCAAAAGGGGGGGTATTGGCACTTTTCATGGTAAAATGTGAAAAATTAAATTTTCTAAAAATGAAATAAATGGCTTCTATACACCTCCAACATTCACTCTTATACTGAAAATTGTTGTTTTTCGCAATATTTTTAGAAATTTTGGCTCTTAAATAACATAAACACTTGCGCTGGAGCATCTTTTATGCTCATTTCTTGTTTTTCAGGATTTATTCTGGGTTTTATTTTTTTTATTTGATGAAAATGAACAACAATACACACCATGGAAACATTTTTGTTTTATTTGTGTCGAGTGAGATTTTCACCTAGAACCCAAAGGGGGGGATTATTTGATGAAAATGAACAACAATAAACACCATGGAAACATTTTTGTTTGTATTGTGTCGAGTGATATTTTCACCTAGAACCCAAAGCGGGGGTATTGGCCCTTTTCATGGAAAAATGTGAAAAATTAAATTTTCTAAAAATGAAATAAATGGCTTCTATACACCTCAAACATTCACTCTAAAACTGAAAATTGTTGTTTTTCACAATATTTTTAGAAATTCTGGCTCTTTTAGTAACATTAACACTTGCGCTGAAGCATCTTTTATGCTAATTTCTTGTCTTTCAGGATTTATTCTGGGTTTTATTTTGTTTAATCGATGAAAATGAACAACAATACACAACATGGAAACATTTTTGTTTCATTTGTGTCGAGTGAGATTTTCACCAAGAACCCAAAGGGGGGCACTTTTCATGAAAAAATGTAAAAATTAAATTTTCTAAAAATGAAATAAATGCCTTCTATACAACTCAAACATTCACTCTAAAACTGAAAATTGTTGTTTTTCACAATATTTTTAGAAATTCTGGCTCTTTTAGTAACATTAACACTTGCGCTGAAGCATCTTTTATGCTAATTTCTTGTCTTTCAGGATTTAATCTTGGTTTTATTTTGTTTATTTGATGAAAATGAACAACAATACACACCATGGAAACATTTTTGTTTGATTTTTGTCGAGTGAGATTTTCATCTAGAACTTAAAGGGGGGTATTGGCACTTTTCATGGAAAAATGTGAAAAAAAATTTTCTAAAAATGAAATAAAAGCCTTCTATACACCTCAAACATTCACTCTAAAACTGAAAATTGTTGGTTTTCACAATATTTTTAGAAATTTAGTCTGTTTTAGTAACATTAACACTTGCGCTGAAGCATCTTTTATGCTCATTTCTTGTCTTTCAGGATTTATTCTTGGTTTTATTTGGTTTATTTGATGAAAACGAACAACAATAAACACGATGGAAACATTTTTGTTTGATTTGTGTCGAGTGAGATTTTCACCTAGAACCCAAAGGGGGGCACTTTTCATGGAAAAATGTGAAAAATTTAATTTTCTAAAAATGAAATAAATGGCTTCTATACACCTCAAACATTCACTCTAAAACTGAAAATTGTTGTTTTTCACAATATTTTTAGAAATTTGGGCTCTTATAGTAACATTAACACTTCCGCTGGAGCATCTTTTATGCTCATTTTTTTGTCTTTCAGAATTTATTCTGGGTTTTATTTTGTTTATTTGATGAAAATGAAAAACAATACACACCATGGAAACATTTTTGTTTGATTTGTGTGGAGTGAGATTTTCACCTAGAACCCAAAGGGGGGCACTTTTCATGGAAAAATGTGAAAAATTAAATTTTCTAAAAATGAAATAAATGGCTTCTATACACCTCAAACATTCACTCTCATACTGAAAAGGTTGATTTTCGCAATATTTTTAGAAATTTGGGCTCTTTTAGTAACATTAACACTTGTGCTGAAGCATCTTTTATGGTAATTTTTGTCTTTCAGGATTTATTCTGGGTTTTATTTTGTTTATTTGATGAAAATGAACAACAATACACACCATGGAAACATTTTTGATTGATTTGTGTCGAGTGAGATTTTCCCTTAGAACCCAAAAGGGGGATTGGCACTTTTCATGGAAAAATGTGAAAAATTAAATTTTCTAAAAATGAAATAAATGGCTTCTATACACCTCAAACATTCACTCTAATACTGAATATGGTTGTTTTTCGCAATATTTTTAGAAATTTGGGCTCTTTTAGTAACATTAACACATCCGCTGAAGCATCATTTATGCTCATTTCTTGTCTTTTAGGATTTATTCTGGGTTTTATTTTCTTTATTTAATGAAAATGAACAAATATAAACACCATGGAAACATTTTTGTTTGATTTGTGTCGAGTGAAATTTTCACCTTGAACCAAAAGGGGGGGTATTGGCACTTTTCATGGTAAAATGTGAAAAATTAAATTTTCTAAAAATGAAATAAATGCCTTCTATACACCTCCAACATTCACTCTTATACTGAAAATTGTTGTTTTTCGCAATATTTTTAGAAATTTTGGCTCTTTTAGTAACATTAACACTTGCGCTGAAGCATCTTTTCTGCTCATTTCTTGCCTTTCAGGAATTATTCAGGGTTTTATTTTGTTTAATCGATGAAAATGAAAAACAATACACAACATGGAAACATTTTTGTTTCATTTGTGTCGAGTGAAATTTTCACCAAGAACCCAAAGGGGGGCACTTTTCATGGAAAAATGTGAAAAATTAAATTTTCTAAAAATGAAATAAATGGCTTCTATACACCTCAAACATTCACTCTCATACTGAAAAGGTTGATTTTCGCAATATTTTTAGAAATTTGGGCTCTTTTAGTAACATTAACACTTGTGCTGAAGCATCTTTTATGGTAATTTTTGTCTTTCAGGATTTATTCTGGGTTTTATTTTGTTTATTTGATGAAAATGAACAACAATACACACCATGGAAACATATTTGATTGATTTGTGTCGAGTGAGATTTTCCCTTAGAACCCAAAGGGGGGATTGGCACTTTTCATGGAAAAATGTGAAAAATTAAATTTTCTAAAAATGAAATAAATGGCTTCTATACATCTCAAACATTCACTCTAAAACTGAAAATTGTTGTTTTTCGCAATATTTTTAGAAATTTGGGCTCTTTTAGTAACATTTACACTTGCGCTGAAGCATCTTTTCTGCTCATTTCTTGTCTTTCAGGATTTATTCTGGGTTTTATTTTTTTAAATCGATGAAAATGAACAACAATACACAACATGGAAACATTTTTGTTTCATTTGTGTCGAGTGAAATTTTCACCAAGAACCCAAAGGGGGGCACTTTTCATGGAAAAATGTGAAAAATTTAATTTTCTAAAAATGAAATAAATGGCTTCTATACACCTCAAACATTCACTCTAAAACTGAAAATTGTTGTTTTTCATAATATTTTTAGAAATTTGGGCTCTTATAGTAACATTAACACTTCCGCTGGAGCATCTTTTATGTTCATTTTTTTGTCTTTCAAAATTTATTCTGGGTTTTATTTTTTTTATTTGATGAAAATGAAAAACAATACAAACCATGGAAACATTTTTGTTTGATTTGTGTGGAGTGAGATTTTCACCTAGAACCCAAAGGGGGGGTATTGGCACTTTTCATGGAAAAATTTGAATAATTAAATTTTCTAAAAATGAAATAAATGGCTTCTATACACCTCAAACATTCACTCTTATAGTGAAAATGGTTGCTTTTCGCAATATTTCTAGAAATTTGGGCTCTTTTAGTAACATTAACACTTGTGCTGAAGCATCTTTTATGCTAATTTCTTGTCTTTCAGGATTTATTCTGGGTTTTATTATGTTTATTTGATGAAAATGAACAACAATACACACAATGGAAACATTTTTGATTGATTTGTATCGAGTGAGATTTTCATCTAGAACCCAAAAGGGGGAATGGCACTTTTCGTGGAAAAATTTGAAAAATTAAATTTTCTAAAAATGAAATAAATGGCTTCTCTACACCTCAAACATTCACTCTTAAACTGAAAATTGTTGTTTTTCACAATATTTTTAGAAATTTGGGCTCTTTGTAACATTAACACTTCCGCTGAAGCATCATTTATGCTCATTTTTTTGTCTTTCAGGATTTACTCCGGGTTTTATTTTGTTTATTTGATGAAAATGAACAACAATATACACCATGGATACATTTTTGTTTGATTTGTGTGGAGTGAGATTTTCACCTAGAACCCAAAGGGGGGGTATTGGCACTTTCCATGGAAAAATGTGAAAAATTAAATTTTCTAAAAATGAAATAAATGGCTTCTATACACCTCAAACATTCACTCTAAAACTGAAAATTGTTGTTTTTCGCAATATTTTTAGAAATTTGGGCTCTTTTAGTAATATTAACACTTGCGCTGAAGCATCTTTTCTGCTCATTTCTTGTCTTTCAGGATTTATTCTGGGTTTTATTTTGTTTAATCGATGAAAATGAACAACAATACACAACATGGAAACATTTTTGTTTCATTTGTGTCGAGTGAGATTTTCACCTAGAACCCATAGGGGGGTATTGGCACTTTTCATGGAAAAATGTGAAAAATTAAATTTTCTAAAAATGAAATAAATGGCTTCTATACACCTCAAACATTCACTCTAATACTGAAAATGGTTGATATTCGCAATATTTTTAGAAATTTCGGCTCTTTTAGTAACATTAACACTTGTGCTGATGCATCTTTTATGGTAATTTCTTGTCTTTTAGGATTTATTCTGGGTTTTATTTTGTTTATTTGATGAAAATGAATAACAATACACACCATGGAAACATTTTTGATTGATTTGTGTCGAGTGAGATTTTCACCTAGAACCCAAAGGGGGGCACTTTTCATTGAAAATGTGAAAAATTAAATTTTCTAAAAATGAAATAAATGGCTTCTATACACCTCAAACATTCACTCTTATACTGAAAATTGTTGTTTTTCGCAATATTTTTAGAAATTTGGTCTCTTTAATAACATTAACACTTGCGCTGAAGCATCTTTTATGCTCATTTCTTGTCTTTCAGGATTTATTCCTGGTTTTATTTGGTTTATTTGATGAAAATGAACAACAATAAACACCATGGAAATATTTCTGTTTGATTTCTGTCGAGTGAGATTTTCACCTAAAACCCAAAGGGGGGATTGGCACTTTTCATGGAAAAATGTGAAAAATTAAATTTTCTAAAAATGAAATAAATGGCTTCTATACACCTCAAACATTCACTCTAAAACTGAAAATTTGTTTTTTTTCACAATATTTTTAGAAATTTGGGTTCTTTGTAACATTAACACATCCGCTGAAGCATCATTTATGCTCATTTTTTTGTCTTTCAGGATTTACTCTGGGTTTTATTTTGTTTATTTGATGAAAATGAACAACAATACACACCATGGAAACATTTTTGTTTGATTTGTGTGGAGTGAGATTTTCACCTAGAACCCAAAGGGGGGGTATTGGCACTTTTCATGGAAAAATGTGAATAATTAAATTTTCTAAAAATGAAATAAATGCCTTCTATACACCTCAAACATTCACTCTAATACTGAAAATTATTGTTTTTCGCAATATTTTTAGAAATTTGGGCTCTTTTAGTAAAATTAACACTTGCGCTGAAGCATCTTTTATGCTCATTTCTTGTCTTTCAGGATTTATTCTGGGTTTTATTTGGTTTATTTGATGAAAATGAATAACAATAAACACCATGGAAACATTTTTGTTTGATTTGGGTCGAGTGAGATTTTCACCTAGAACCCAAAGGGGGGGGTATTGGCACTTTTCATGGAAAAATGTAAAAATTAAATTTTCTAAAAATGAAATAAATGCCTTCTATACACCTCAAGTATTCACTCTAATACTAAAAATTTTTGTTTTTCGCAATATTTTTAGAAATTTGGGCTCTTTTAGTAACATTAACACATCCGCTGAAGCATCATTTATGCTCATTTCTTGTCTTTTAGGATTTATTCTGGGTTTTATTTTCTTTATTTAATGAAAATGAACAACAATAAACACCATGGAAACATTTTTGTTTGATTTGTGTCGAGTGAAATTTTCACCTTGAACCAAAAGGGGGGGTATTGGCACTTTTCATGGTAAAATGTGAAAAATTAAATTTTCTAAAAATGAAATAAATGCCTTCTATACACCTCCAACATTCACTCTTATACTGAAAATTGTTGTTTTTCGCAATATTTTTAGAAATTTTGGCTCTTTTAGTAACATTAACACTTGCGCTGAAGCATCTTTTCTGCTCATTTCCTGCCTTTCAGGAATTACTCAGGGTTTTATTTTGTTTAATCGATGAAAATGAAAAACAATACACAACATGGAAACATTTTTGTTTCATTTGTGTCGAGTGAAATTTTCATCAAGAACCCAAAGGGGGGCACTTTTCATGGAAAAATGTGAAAAATTAAATTTTTTAAAAATGAAATAAATGGCTTCTATACACCTCAAACATTCACTCTCATACTGAAAAGGTTGATTTTCTCAATATTTTTAGAAATTTGGGCTCTTTTAGTAACATTAACACTTGTGCTGAAGCATCTTTTATGGTAATTTTTGTCTTTCAGGATTTATTCTGGGTTTTATTTTGTTTATTTGATGAAAATGAACAACAATACACACCATGGAAACATTTTTGATTGATTTGTGTCGAGTGAGATTTTCCCTTAGAACCCAAAGGGGGGATTGGCACTTTTCATGGAAAAATGTGAAAAATTAAATTTTCTAAAAATGAAATAAATGGCTTCTATACACCTCAAACATTCACTCTAAAACTGAAAATTGTTGTTTTTCGCAATATTTTTAGAAATTTGGGCTCTTTTAGTAACATTTACACTTGCGCTGAAGCATCTTTTCTGCTCATTTCTTGTCTTTCAGGATTTATTCTGGGTTTTATTTTGTTAAATCGATGAAAATGAACAACAATACACAACATGGAAACATTTTTGTTTCATTTGTGTCGAGTGAAATTTTCACCAAGAACCCAAAGGGGGGCACTTTTCATGGAAAAATGTGAAAAATTTAATTTTCTAAAAATGAAATAAATGGCTTCTATACACCTCAAACATTCACTCTAAAACTGAAAATTGTTGTTTTTCACAATATTTTTAGAAATTTGGGCTCTTATAGTAACATTAACACTTCCGCTGGAGCATCTTTTATGTTCATTTTTTTGTCTTTCAAAATTTATTCTGGGTTTTATTTTTTTTATTTGATGAAAATGAAAAACAATACAAACCATGGAAACATTTTTGTTTGATTTGTGTGGAGTAAGATTTTCACCTAGAACCCAAAGGGGGGGTATTGGCACTTTTCATGGAAAAATGTGAAAAATTAAATTTTCTAAAAATGAAATAAATGGCTTCTATACACCTCAAACATTCACTCTTATAGTGAAAATGGTTGCTTTTCGCAATATTCTAGAAATTTGGGCTCTTTTAGTAACATTAAAATTGTGCTGAAGCATCTTTTATGCTAATTTCTTGTCTTTCAGGATTTATTCTGGGTTTTATTATGTTTATTTGATGAAAATGAACAACAATACACACAATGGAAACATTTTTGATTGATTTGTATCGAGTGAGATTTTCATCTAGAACCCAAAAGGGGGAATGGCACTTTTCGTGGAAAAATTTGAAAAATTAAATTTTCTAAAATGAAATAAATGGCTTCTCTACACCTCAAACATTCACTCTTAAACTGAAAATTGTTGTTTTTCACAATATTTTTAGAAATTTGGGCTCTTTGTAACATTAACACTTCCGCTGAAGCATCATTTATGCTCATTTTTTTGTCTTTCAGGATTTACTCCGGGTTTTTATTTTGTTTATTTGATGAAAATGAACAACAATATACACATGGATACATTTTTGTTTGATTTGTGTGGAGTGAGATTTTCACCTAGAACCCAAAGGGGGGGTATTGGCACTTTCCATGGAAAAATGTGAAAAATTAAATTTTCTAAAAATGAAATAAATGGCTTCTATACACCTCAAACATTCACTCTAAAACTGAAAATTGTTGTTTTTCGCAATATTTTTAGAAATTTGGGCTCTTTAGTAATATTAACACTTGCGCTGAAGCATCTTTTCTGCTCATTTCTTGTCTTTCAGGATTTATTCTGGGTTTTATTTTGTTTAATCGATGAAATTGAACAACAATACACAACATGGAAACATTTTTGTTTCATTTGTGTCGAGTGAGATTTTCACCTAGAACCCATAGGGGGGTATTGGCACTTTTCATGGAAAAATGTGAAAAATTAAATTTTCTAAAAATGAAATAAATGGCTTCTATACACCTCAAACATTCACTCTAATACTGAAAATGGTTGATATTCGCAATATTTTAGAAATTTCGGCTCTTTTAGTAACATTAACACTTGTGCTGAAGCATCTTTTATGGTAATTTCTTGTCTTTTAGGATTTATTCTGGGTTTTATTTTGTTTATTTGATGAAAATGAACAACAATACACACCATGGAAACATTTTGATTGATTTGTGTCGAGTGAGATTTTCACCTAGAACCAAAGGGGGGCACTTTTCATTGAAAATGTGAAAATTAAATTTTCTAAAATGAAATAAATGGCTTCTATACACCTCAAACATTCACTCTTATACTGAAAATTGTTGTTTTTCGCAATATTTTTAGAAATTTGGTCTCTTTAATAACATTAACACTTGCGCTGAAGCATCTTTTATGCTCATTTCTTGTCTTTCAGGATTTATTCCTGGTTTTATTTGGTTTATTTGATGAAAATGAACAACAATAAACACCATGGAAATATTTCTGTTTGATTTCTGTCGAGTGAGATTTTCACCTAAACCCAAAGGGGGGATTGGCACTTTTCATGGAAAAATGTGAAAAATTAAATTTTCTAAAAATGAAATAAATGGCTTCTATACACCTCAAACATTCACTCTAAAACTGAAAATTGTTTTTTTTCACAATATTTTAGAAATTTGGGTTCTTTGTAACATTAACACATCCGCTGAAGCATCTTTTCTGCTCATTTCTTGTCTTTCAGGATTTATTCTGGGTTTTATTTTGTTAAATCGATGAAAATGAACAACAATACACACCATGGAAACATTTTTGTTTGATTTGTGTGGAGTGAGATTTTCACCTAGAACCCAAAGGGGGGGTATTGGCACTTTTCATGGAAAAATGTGAATAATTAAATTTTCTAAAAATGAAATAAATGCCTTCTATACACCTCAAACATTCACTCTAATACTGAAAATTATTGTTTTTCGCAATATTTTTAGAAATTTGGGCTCTTTTAGTAAAATTAACACTTCCGCTGAAGCATCTTTTATGCTCATTTTTTTTTCTTTCAGGTTTTATTCTGATTTTTATTTTATTTATTTGATAAAAATGAACAACAATAACACCATGGAAACATTTTTGTTTGATTTGTGTCGAGTGAGTATTTCACTTAGAACCCAAAGGGGGGCACTTTTCATGGATAAATGTGAAAAATTAAATTTTCTAAAAATGAAATAAATGGCTTCTATACACCTCAAACATTCACTCTAAAACTGAAAATTGTTGTTTTTCGCAATTTTTTTTAGAAATTTGGTCTATTTTAGTAACATTAACACTTGCGCTGAAGCATCTTTTATGCTCATTTCTTGTCTTTCAGGATTTATTCTGGGTTTTATTTGGTTTATTTGATGAAAATGAATAACAATAAACACCATGGAAACATTTTTGTTTGATTTGGGTCGAGTGAGATTTTCACCTAGAACCCAAAGGGGGGGGTATTGGCACTTTTCATGGAAAAATGTGAAAATTAAATTTTCTAAAAATGAAATAAATGCCTTCTATACACCTCAAGTATTCACTCTAATACTGAAAATTGTTGCTTTTCGCAATATTTTTAGAAATTTGGGCTCTTTTAGTAACATTAACACTTGCGCTGAAGCATCTTTTCTGCTCATTTCTTGTCTTTTAGGATTTATTCTGGGTTTTATTTTCTTTATTTAATGAAAATGAACAACAATAAACACCATGGAAACATTTTTGTTTGATATGTGTCGAGTGAAATTTTCACCTTGAACCAAAAGGGGGGGTATTGGCACTTTTCATGGTAAAATGTGAAAAATTAAATTTTCTAAAAATGAAATAAATGCCTTCTTTACACCTCCAACATTCACTCTTATACTGAAAATTGTTGTTTTTCGCAATATTTTTAGAAATTTTGGCTCTTAAATAACATAAACACTTGCGCTGAAGCATCTTTTATGCTCATTTCTTGTTTTTCAGGATTTTTTCCGGGTTTAATTTTTTTTATTTGATGAAAATGAACAACAATACACACCATGGAAACATTTTTGTTTTATTTGTGTCGAGTGAGATTTTCACCTAGAACCCAAAGGGGGGGATTATTTGATGAAAATGAACAACAATAAACACCATGGAAACATTTTTGTTTGTATTGTGTCGAGTGATATTTTCACCTAGAACCCAAAGCGGGGGTATTGGCCCTTTTCTTGGAAAAATGTGAAAAATTCAATTTTCTAAAAATGGAATAAATGGCTTCTATACACCTCAAACATTCACTCTAAAACAGAAAATTGTTGTTTTTCGCAATATTTATAGAAATTTTGGCTCTTTTAGTAACATTAACACTTGCGCTGAAGCATCTTTTATGCTCTTTTCTTGTCTTTTAGGATTTATTCTGGGTTTTATTTTCTTTATTTGATGAAAATGAACAACAATAAACACCATGGAAACATTTTTGTTTGATTTGTGTCGAGTGAAATTTTCACCTAGAACCAAAAGGGGCGGGGTATTGGCATTTTTCATGGAAAAATGTGAAAATTTAAATTTTCTAAAAATGAAATAAATGCCTTCTATACACCTCCAACATTCACTCTAATACTGAAAATTGTTGTTTTTCGCAATATTTTTAGAAATTTTGGCTCTTAAATAACATAAACACTTGCGCTGAAGCATCTTTTATGCTCATTTCCTGTTTTTCAGGATTTATTCTGGGTTTTATTTTTTTTATTTGATGAAAATAAACAACAATACACACCATGGAAACATTTTTTTTGATTTGTGTCGAGTGAGATTTTCACCCTGAACCCAAAGGCTGGGTATTGGCACTTTTCATGGAAAAATGTGAAAAAAAAATTTTTCTAAAAATGAAATAAATGCCTTCTATACACCTCAAACATTCACTCTAAAACGGAAAATTGTTGTTTTTCGCAATATTTTTAGAAATTTGGTCTCTTTTAGTAAAATTAACACTTGCGCTGAAGCATCTTTTATGCTCATTTCTTGTCTTTCAGGATTTATTCTTTGTTTTATTTTGTTTATTTGATGAAAATGAACAACAATAAACACCATGGAAACATTTTTGTTTGTATTGTGTCGAGTGATATTTTCACCTAGAACCCAAAGGGGGGGATTGGCACTTTTCATGCAAAAATGTGAAAAATTAAATTTTCTAAAAATGAAATAAATGGCTTCTATACACCTCAAACATTCACTCCAAAACTGAAAATTGTTGTTTTTCGCTATATTTTAAAAATTTGGGCTCTTTGTAACATTAACACTTCCGCTGAAGCATCATTTATGCTCATTTTTTTGTCTTTCAGGATTTACTATGGGTTATATTTTGTTTATTTGATGAAAATGAACAACAATACACACCATGGAAACATTTTTGTTTGATTTGTGTCGAGTGAGATTTTCACCTAGAACCCAAAGGGGGGTGCACTTTTATGCACCTAGAACCCAAAGGGGGGGGATTATTTGATGAAAATGAACAACAATACACACCATGGAAACATTTTTGTTTGATTTGTGTCGAGTGAGATTTTCACCTAAAACCCAAAGGGGGGGTATTGGCCCTTTTCATGGAAAAATGTGAAAAATTCAATTTTCTAAAAATGAAATAAAGGGCTTCTATACACCTCAAACATTCACTCTAATACAGAAAATTGTTGTTTTTCGCAATATTTTAGAAATTTGGGCTCTTTTAGTAACATTAACACTTGCGCTGAATCATCTTTTATGCTCATTTCTTGTCTTTCAGGATTTATTCTGGATTTTATTTTGTTTAATCGATGAAAATGAACAACAATACACAACATGGAAACATTTTTGTTTCATTTGTGTCGAGTGAGATTTTCACCAAGAACCCAAAGGGGGCCACTTTTCATGGAAAAATGTGAAAAATTAAATTTTCTAAAAATGAAATAAATGGCTTCTATACACCTCAAACATTCACTCTAAAACTGAAAATTTTTGTTTTTCACGATATTTTTAGAAATTTTGGCTCTTTTAGTAACATTAACACTTTCGCTGAAGCATCTTTTATGCTCATTTCTTGTCTTTCAGGATTTATTCTGGGTTTTATTTTGTTTTTTTGATGAAAATGAATAACAATACACACCATGGAAACATTTTTGTTTGATTTGTGTCGAGTGAGATTTTCACCTAGATCCAAAAGGGGGGGGTATGGGCACTTTTCATTGAAAAATGTGAAAAATTAAATTTTCTAAAAATGAAATAAATGGCTTCCATACACCTCAAACATTCACTCTTATACTGAAAATTGTTTTTTTCGCAATATTTTTAGAAATTTAGGCTCTTTTAGTAACATTAACACTTCCGCTGAAGCATCTTTTATGCTCATTTTTTTGTCTTTCAGGATTTATTCTGGGTTTTATTTTGTTTATTTGTTGAAAATGAACAACAATACACAACATGGAAACATTTTTGTTTGATTTGTAGGGAGTGAGATTTTCACCTAGAACCCAAAGGGGGGTATTGGCACCTTTCGTGGAAAAATGTGAAAAATAAAATTTTCTAAAAATGAAATAAATGGCTTCTTTACACCTCAAATATTCACTCTAAAACTGAAAATTGTTGTTTTTCGCAATATTTTTAGAAATTTGGGCACTTTTAGCAACATAAACACTTGCGCTGAAGCATCTTTTATGCTCATTTCTTGTCTCTCAGGATTTATTCTGGGTTTTATTTTGCTTAATCGATGAAAATGAACAACAATACACACCATGGAAACATTTTTGTTTGATTTGTGTGGAGTTAGATTTTCACCTAGAACCCCAAGGGGGGGGTAATTGCACCTTTCATGGAAAAATGTGAAAAATTAAGTTTTCTAAAAATTAAATAAATGGCTTCTATACACCTCAAACATTCACTCTTATACTGAAAATTGTTTTTTTTCGCAATATTTTTAGAAATTTTGGCTCTTTTAGTAACATTTACACTTGCGCTGAAGCATCTTTTGTGCTCTTTTCATGTCTTTCAGGATTTATTCTGGGTTTTATTTTCTTTATTTGATGAAAATGAACAACAATACAAACCATGGAAACATTTTTGTATGATTTGTGTCGAGTGAAATTTTCACCTAGAACCCAAAGGGGGGTATTGGCATTTTTCATGGAAAAATGTGAAAAATTAAATTTTCTAAAAATGAAATAAATGCCTTCTATACACCTCAAGTATTCACTCTAATACTGAAAATTGTTGTTTTTCGCAATATTTTTAGAAATTTTGGCACTTTTAGTAACATAAACACTTGCGCTGAAGCATCTTTTATGCTCATTTCTTGTCTTTCAGGATTTATTCTGGGTTTTATTTTTTTTTTAATGAAAATGAATAACAATACACACCATGGAAACATTTTTGTTTGATTTGTGTCGAGTGAGATTTTCACCTAGATCCCAAAGGGGGGGGTATTGGCACTTTTTTTATGGAAAAATGTGAAAAATTAAATTTTCTAAAAATGAAATAAATGGCTTCTATACACCTCAAACATTCACTCTAAAACTGAAAATTGTTGTTTTACGCAATATTTTTAGAAATTTGGGCTCTTTTAGTAACACTAACACTTGCGCTGCAGTATCTTTTATGCTCATTTCTTGTCTTTCATGATTTATTCTGGGTTGTATTTTGTTTAATCGATGAAAATGAACTACAATACACAACATGGAAACATTTTTGTTTCATTTGTGTCGATTGAGATTTTCACCAAGAACCCAAAGGGGGGCACTTTTCATGGAAAAATGTGAACAATTTAATTTTCTAAAAATGAAATAAATGGCTTCTATACACCTCAAACATTCACTCTAAAACTGAACATTGTTGTTTTTCACAATATTTTAGAAATTTGCGTTCTTTTAGTAACATTAATACTTCCGCTGAAGCATCTATTATGCTCATTTTTTTGTCTTTCAGAATTTATTCTGGGTTTTATTTTGTTTATTTGATGAAAATGAACAACAATACACACCATGGAAACATTTTTGTTTTATTTGTGTCGAGTGAGATTTTCACCTAGAACCCAAAGGGGGGGATTATTTGATGAAAATGAACAACAATAAACACCATGGAAACATTTTTGTTTGTATTGTGTCGAGTGATATTTTCACCTAGAACCCAAAGCGGGGGTATTGGCCCTTTTCATGGAAAAATGTGAAAAATTCAATCTTCTAAAAATGGAATAAATGGCTTCTATACACCTCAAACATTCACTCTTATACGGAAATATTTGTTTTTCGCAATATTTTTAGAAATATGGTCTCTTTAAGTAACATTTACACTTGCGCTGAAGCATCTTTTATGCTCATTTCTTGTCTCTCAGGTTTTATTCTTGGTTTTATTTGGTTTATTTGATGAAAATGAACAACAATAAACACCATGAAAACATTTTTGTTTGATTTGTGTCGAGTGAGATTTTCACCTAGAACCCAAAAGGGGGGGTATTGGCACTTTTCATGGAAAAATGTGAAAAATTAAATTTTCTAAAAATGAAATAAATGGCTTCTATACTCCTCAAACATTCACTCTAAAACTGAAAATTGTTGTTTTTCGCAATATTTTTAGAAATTTGGGCTCTTTTAGTAACATTAACACTTGCGCTGAAGCATCTTTTCTGCTCATTTCTTGTCTTTCAGGATTTATTCTGGGTTTTATTTTGTTTAATCGATGAAAATGAACAACAATACACAACATGGAAAAACTTTTGTTTGATTTGTGTCGAGTGAGATTTTCACCTAGAACCCATAGGGGGGGATTATTTGATGAAAATGAACAACAATACACACCATGGAAACATTTTTGATTGATTTGTTTGGAGTGAGATTTTTTCCTAGAACCCAAAGGGGGGATTGGCACTTTTCATGGAAAAATGTGAAAAATTAACTTTTCTAAAAATGAAATAAATGGCTTCTATACACCTCAAACATTCACTCTAATACTGAAAATTGTTGTTTTTCGCAATATTTTTAGAAATTTTGGCTCTTTTAGTAACATTAACACTTGCGCTGAAGCATCTTTTCTGCTCATTTCTTGCCTTTCAGGAATTATTCAGGGTTTTATTTTGTTTAATCGATGAAAATGAAAAACAATACACAACATGGAAAAACTTTTGTTTGATTTGTGTCGAGTGAGATTTTCACCTAGAACCCATAGGGGGGGTATTGGCACTTTTCATGGAAAAATGAGAAATATTAAATTTTCTAAAAATGAAATAAATGGCTTCTATACACCTCAAACATTCACTCTAATACTGAAAATGGTTGATTTTCGCAATATTTTTCGAAATTTGGGCTCTTTTAGTAACATTAACACTTGTGCTGAAGCATCTTTTATGGTAATTTTTGTCTTTCAGGATTTATTCTGGGTTTTATTTTGTTTATTTGATGAAAAGGAACAACAATACACACCATGGAAATATTTTTGATTGATTTGTGTCGAGTGAGATTTTCACCTCGAACCCAAAGGGGGGATTGGCACTTTTCATGGAAAAATGTGAAAAATTATATTTTCTAAAAATGAAATAAATGGCTTCTATACACCTAAAACATTCACTCTAACACTGAAAATTGTTGTTTTTCGCAATATTTTTACAAATTTGGGCTCTTTTAGTAACATTTACACTTGCGCTGAAGCATCTTTTCTGCTCATTTCTTGTCTTTCAGGATTTATTCTGGGTTTTATTTTGTTTAATCGATGAAAATGAACAACAATACACAACATGGAAACATTTTTGTTTCATTTTTGTCGAGTGAAATTTTCACCAAGAACCCAAAGGGGGGCACTTTTCATGGAAAAATGTGAAAAATTTAATTTTCTAAAAATGAAATAAATGGCTTCTATACACCTCAAACATTCACTCTAAAACTGAAAATTGGGGTTTTTTCGCAATATTTTAAGAAATTTGGGCTCTTTTAGTAACATTAACACTTGCGCTGAAGCATCTTTTCTGCTCATTTCTTGTCTTTTAGGATTTATTCTGGGTTTTATTTTCTTTATTTAATGAAAATGAACAACAATAAACACCATGGAAACATTTTTGTTTGATTTGTGTCGAGTGAAATTTTCACCTTGAACCAAAAGGGGGGGTATTGGCACTTTTCATGGTAAAATGTGAAAAATTAAATTTTCTAAAAATGAAATAAATGCCTTCTATACACCTCCAACATTCACTCTTATACTGAAAATTGTTGTTTTTCGCAATATTTTTAGAAATTTTGGCTCTTAAATAACATAAACAATTGCGCTGAACCATCTTTAATGCTCATTTCTTTTTTTTTCAGGATTTATTCTGGGTTTTATTTTTTTTATTTGATGAAAATGAACAACAATACACACCATGGAAACATTTTTGTTTTATTTGTGTCGAGTGAGATTTTCACCTAGAACCCAAAGGGGGGGATTATTTGATGGAAATGGACAACAATAAACACCATGGAAACATTTTTGTTTGTATTGTGTCAAGTGATATTTTCACCTAGATCCAAAAGGGGGGGGTATTGGCACTTTTCATTGAAAAATGTGAAAAATTAAATTTTCTAAAAATGAAATAAATGGCTTCTATACACCTCAAACATTCACTCTAATACTGAAAATTGTTGTTTTTCGCAATATTTTTAGAAATTTGGGCTCTTTTAGCAACATTAACACTTCCGCTGAAGCATCTTTTATGCTCTTTTCTTGTCTTTCAGGATTTATTCTGGGTTTTATTTTGTTTAATCGATGAAAATGAACAACAATATACACCATGGAAACATTTTTGTTTGATTTGTGTCGAGTGAGATTTTCACCTAGAACCCAAAGGCGGGGTATTGGCACCTTTCGTGGAAAAATGTGAAAAATAAAATTTTCTAAAAATGAAATAAATGGCTTCTATACACCTCAAATATTCACTCTAAAACTGAAAATTGTTGTTTTTCGCAATATTTTTAGAAATTTGGGCACTTTTAGCAACATTAACACTTGCGCTGAAGCATCTTTTATGCTCATTTCTTGTCTCTCAAGATTTATTCTGGGTTTTATTTTGCTTAATCGATGAAAATGAACAACAATACACACCATGGAAACATTTTTGTTTGATTTGTGTGGAGTTAGATTTTCACCTAGAACCCCAAGGGGGGGGTAATGGCACCTTTCATGGAAAAATGTGAAAAATTAAATTTTCTAAAAATGAAATAAATGGCTTCTATACACCTCAAACATTCACTCTAATACTGAAAATTGTTTTTTTCGCAATATTTTTAGAAATTTAGGCTCTTTTAGTAACATTAACACTTCCGCTGAAGCATCTTTTATGCTCATTTTTTTGTCTTTCAGGATTTATTCTGGGTTTTATTTTGTTTATTTGTTGAAAATGAACAACAATACACAACATGGAAACATTTTTGTTTGATTTGTAGGGAGTGAGATTTTCACCTAGAACCCAAAGGGGGGGTATTGGCACTTTTCATGGAAAAATGTGAAAAATTCAATTTTCTAAAAATGAAATAAATGGCTTCTATACACCTCAAACATTCACTCTTATACTGAAAATTGTTGTTTTTCGCAATATTTTTAGAAATTTGGGCTCTTTTAGCAACATTAACACTTGCGCTGAAGCATCTTTTATGCTCTTTTCTTGTCTTTCAGGATTTATTCTGGGTTTTATTTTGTTTAATCGATGAAAATGAGCAACAATATACACCATGGAAACATTTTTGTCTGATTTGTGTCGAGTGAGATTTTCACCTAGAACCCAAAGGGGGGTATTGGCACCTTTCGTGGAAATATGTGAAAAATAAAATTTTCTAAAAATGAAATAAATGGCTTCTATACACCTCAAATATTCACTCTTAAACTGAAAATTGTTGTTTTTCGCAATATTTTTAGAAATTTGGGCACTTTTAGCAACATAAACACTTGCGCTGAAGCATCTTTTATGCTCATTTCTTGTCTCTCAGGATTTATTCTGGGTTTTATTTTGCTTAATCGATGAAAATGAACAACAATACACACCATGGAAACATTTTTGTTTGATTTGTGTGGAGTGAGATTTTCACCTAGAACCCCAAGGGGGGGGTAATGGCACCTTTCATGGAAAAATGTGAAAAATTAAGTTTTCTAAAAATTAAATAAATGGCTTCTATACACCTCAAACATTCACTCTTATACTGAAAATTGTTTTTTTTCGCAATATTTTTAGAAATTTTGGCTCTTTTAGTAACATTTACACTTGCGCTGAAGCATCTTTTGTGCTCTTTTCATGTCCTTCAGGATTTATTCTGGGTTTTATTTTCTTTATTTGATGAAAATGAACATTAATACAAACCATGGAAACATTTTTGTTTGATTTGTGTCGAGTGAAATTTTCACCTAGAACCCAAAGGGGGGGTATTGGCATTTTTCATGGAAAAATGTGAAAAATTAAATTTTCTAAAAATGAAATAAATGCCTTCTATACACCTCAAGTATTCACTCTAATACTGAAAATTGTTGTTTTTCGCAATATTTTTAGAAATTTTGGCACTTTTAGCAACATAAACACTTGCGCTGAAGCATCTTTTATGCTCATTTCTTGTCTTTCAGGATTTATTCTGGGTTTTATTTTTTTTTTAATGAAAATGAATAACAATACACACCATGGAAACATTTTTGTTTGATTTGTGTCGAGTGAGATTTTCACCTAGATCCCAAAGGGGGGGTATTGGCACTTTTTTTATGGAAAAATGTGAAAAATTAAATTTTCCAAAAATGAAATAAATGGCTTCTATACACCTCAAACATTCACTCTAAAACTGAAAATTGTTGTTTTTCGCAATATTTTTAGAAATTTGGGCTCTTTTAGTAACACTAACGCTTGCGCTGCAGTATCTTTTATGCTCATTTCTTGTCTTTCATGATTTATTCTGGGTTGTATTTTGTTTAATCGATGAAAATGAACAACAATACACAACATGGAAACATTTTTGTTTCATTTGTGTCGAGTGAGATTTTCACCAAGAACCCAAAGGGGGGCACTTTTCATGGAAAAATGTGAAAAATTTAATTTTCTAAAAATGAAATAAATGGCTTCTATACACCTCAAACATTCACTCTAAAACTGAACATTGTTGTTTTTCACAATATTTTAGAAATTTGCGTTCTTTTAGTAACATTAATACTTCCGCTGAAGCATCTATTATGCTCATTTTTTTGTCTTTCAGAATTTATTCTGGGTTTTATTTTGTTTATTTGATGAAAATGAACAACAATACACACCATTGATACATTTTTGTTTTATTTGTGTCGAGTGAGATTTTCACCTAGAACCCAAAGGGGGGGATTATTTGATGAAAATGAACAACAATACACACCATGGAAACATTTTTGATTGATTTGTTTGGAGTGAGATTTTTTCCTAGAACCCAAAGGGGGGATTGGCACTTTTCATGGAAAAATGTGAAAAATTAACTTTTCTAAAAATGAAATAAATGGCTTCTATACACCTCAAACATTCACTCTAATACTGAAAATTGTTGTTTTTTCGCAATATTTTTAGAAATTTTGGCTCTTTTAGTAACATTAACACTTGCGCTGAAGCATCTTTTCTGCTCATTTCTTGCCTTTCAGGAATTATTCAGGGTTTTATTTTGTTTAATCGATGAAAATGAAAAACAATACACAACATGGAAAAACTTTTGTTTGATTTGTGTCGAGTGAGATTTTCACCTAGAACCCATAGGGGGGGTATTGGCACTTTTCATGGAAAAATGAGAAATATTAAATTTTCTAAAAATGAAATAAATGGCTTCTATACACCTCAAACATTCACTCTAATACTGAAAATGGTTGATTTTCGCAATATTTTTAGAAATTTGGGCTCTTTTAGTAACATTAACACTTGTGCTGAAGCATCTTTTATGGTAATTTTTGTCTTTCAGGATTTATTCTGGGTTTTATTTTGTTTATTTGATGAAAATGAACAACAATACACACCATGGAAATATTTTTGATTGATTTGTGTCGAGTGAGATTTTCACCTCGAACCCAAAGGGGGGATTGGCACTTTTCATGGAAAAATGTGAAAAATTATATTTTCTAAAAATGAAATAAATGGCTTCTATACACCTAAAACATTCACTCTAACACTGAAAATTGTTGTTTTTCGCAATATTTTTACAAATTTGGGCTCTTTTAGTAACATTTACACTTGCGCTGAAGCATCTTTTCTGCTCATTTCTTGTCTTTCAGGATTTATTCTGGGTTTTATTTTGTTTAATCGATGAAAATGAACAACAATACACAACATGGAAACATTTTTGTTTCATTTGTGTCGAGTGAAATTTTCACCAAGAACCCAAAGGGGGGCACTTTTCATGGAAAAATGTGAAAAATTTAATTTTCTAAAAATGAAATAAATGGCTTCTATACACCTCAAACATTCACTCTAAAACTGAAAATTGTTGTTTTTCGCAATATTTTAAGAAATTTGGGCTCTTTTAGTAACATTAACACTTGCGCTGAAGCATCTTTTCTGCTCATTTCTTGTCTTTTAGGATTTATTCTGGGTTTTATTTTCTTTATTTAATGAAAATGAACAACAATAAACACCATGGAAACATTTTTGTTTGATTTGTGTCGAGTGAAATTTTCACCTTGAACCAAAAGGGGGGGTATTGGCACTTTTCATGGTAAAATGTGAAAAATTAAATTTTCTAAAAATGAAATAAATGCCTTCTATACACCTCCAACATTCACTCTTATACTGAAAATTGTTGTTTTTCGCAATATTTTTAGAAATTTTGGCTCTTAAATAACATAAACACTTGCGCTGAACCATCTTTTATGCTCATTTCTTGTTTTTCAGGATTTATTCTGGGTTTTATTTTTTTTATTTGATGAAAATGAACAACAATACACACCATGGAAACATTTTTGTTTTATTTGTGTCGAGTGAGATTTTCACCTAGAACCCAAAGGGGGGGATTATTTGATGAAAATGAACAACAATAAACACCATGGAAACATTTTTGTTTGTATTGTGTCGAGTGATATTTTCACCTAGAACCCAAAGCGGGGGTATTGGCCCTTTTCATGGAAAAATGTGAAAAATTCAATCTTCTAAAAATGGAATAAATGGCTTCTATACACCTCAAACATTCACTCTAAAACTGAAAATTGTTGTTTTTCGCAATATTTTAGAAATTTGGGCTCTTTTAGTAACATTAACACTTGCGCTGAATCATCTTTTATGCTCATTTCTTGTCTTTCAGGATTTATTCTGGATTTTATTTTGTTTAATCGATGAAAATGAACAACAATACACAACATGGAAACATTTTTGTTTCATTTGTGTCGAGTGAGATTTTCACCAAGAACCCAAAGGGGGCCACTTTTCATGGAAAAATGTGAAAAATTAAATTTTCTAAAAATGAAATAAATGGCTTCTATACACCTCAAACATTCACTCTAAAACCGAAAATTATTGTTTTTCACGATATTTTTAGAAATTTTGGCTCTTTTAGTAACATTAACACTTTCGCTGAAGCATCTTTTATGCTCATTTCTTGTCTTTCAGGATTTATTCTGGGTTTTTTTTTGTTTTTTTGATGAAAATGAATAACAATACACACCATGGAAACATTTTTGTTTGATTTGTGTCGAGTGAGATTTTCACCTAGATCCAAAAGGGGGGGTATTGGCACTTTTCATTGAAAAATGTGAAAAATTAAATTTTCTAAAAATGAAATAAATGGCTTCTATACACCTCAAACATTCACTCTAATACTGAAAATTGTTTTTTTCGCAATATTTTTAGAAATTTAGGCTCTTTTAGTAACATTAACACTTCCGCTGAAGCATCTTTTATGCTCATTTTCTTGTCTTTCAGGATTTATTCTGGGATTTATTTTGTTTATTTGTTGAAAATGAACAACAATACACAACATGGAAACATATTTGTTTGATTTGTATGGAGTGAGATTTTCACCTAGAACCCAAAGGGGGGGGTATTGGCACTTTTCATGGAAAAATGTGAAAAATTAAATTTTCTAAAAATGAAATAAATGGCTTCTATACACCTCAAACATTCACTCTTATACTGAAAATTGTTGTTTTTCGCAATATTTTTAGAAATTTGGGCTCTTTTAGCAACATTAACACTTGCGCTGAAGCATCTTTTGTGCTCTTTTCATGTCTTTCAGGATTTATTCTGGGTTTTATTTTCTTTATTTGATGAAAATGAACAACAATACAAACCATGGAAAACTTTTTGTTTGATTTGTGTCGAGTGAAATTTTCACCTAGAACCCAAAGGGGGGGGTATTGGCACTTTTTTTATGGAAAAATTTGAAAAATTAAATTTTCTAAAAATGAAATAAATGGCTTCTATACACCTCAAACATTCACTCTAAAACTAAAAATTGTTGTTTTTCGCAATATTTTTAGAAATTTCGGCTCTTTTAGTAACACTAACACTTGCGCTGCAGTATCTTTTATGCTCATTTCCTGTCTTTCATGATTTATTCTGGGTTTTATTTTGTTTAATCGATGAAAATGAACAACAATACACAACATGGAAACATTTTTGTTTCATTTGTGTCGAGTGAGATTTTCACCAAGAACCCAAAGGGGGGACCCTTTTCATGGAAAAATGTGAAAAATTTAATTTTCTAAAAATGAAATAAATGGCTTCTATACACCTCAAACATTCACTCTAAAACTGAACATTGTTGTTTTTCACAATATTTTAGAAATTTGGGTTCTTTTAGTAACATTAATACTTCCGCTGAAGCATCTATTATGCTCATTTTTTTGTCTTTCAGAATTTATTCTGGGTTTTATTTTGTTTATTTGATGAAAATGAACAACAATACACACCATGGAAACATTTTTGTTTTTTTTGTGTCGAGTGAGATTTTCACCTAGAACCCAAAGGGAGGGATTATTTGATGAAAATGAACTACAATAAAAACCATGGAAACATTTTTGTTTGTATTGTGTCGAGTGATATTTTCACCTAGAACCCAAAGCGGGGGTATTGGCCCTTTTCATGGAAAAATGTGAAAAATTCAATCTTCTAAAAATGGAATAAATGGATTCTATACACCTCAAACATTCACTCTTATACTGAAAATTGTTGTTTTTCGCAATATTTTTAGAAATATGGTCTCTTTAAGTAACATTAACATTTGCGCTGAAGCATCTTTTATGCTCATTTCTTGTCTCTCAGGTTTTATTCTTGGTTTTATTTGGTTTATTTGATGAAAATGAACAACAATAAACACCATGAAAACATTTTTGTTTGATTTGTGTCGAGTGAGATTTTCACCTAGAACCCAAAAGTGGGGGTATTGGCACTTTTCATGGAAAAATGTGAAAAATTAAATTTTCTAAAAATGAAATAAATGGCTTCTATACACCTCAAACATTCACTCTAAAATTGAAAATTGTTGTTTTTCGCAATATCTTTAGAAATTTGGGCTCTTTTAGTAACATTAACACTTGCGCTGAAACATCTTTTCTGCTCATTTCTTGTCTTTCAGGATTTATTCTGGGTTTTATTTTGTTTAATCGATGAAAATGAACAACAATACACAACATTAAAACATTTTTGTTTCATTTGTGTCGAGTGAAATTTTCACCAAGAACCCAAAGGGGGGCACTTTTCATGGAAAAATGTGAAAAATTAAATTTTCTAAAAATGAAATAAATGGCTTCTATACACCTCAAACATTCACTCTAATACTGAAAATGGTTGATTTTCGCAATATTTTTAGAAATTTGGGCTCTTTTAGTAACATTTACACTTGTGCTGAAGCATCTTTTATGGTAATTTTTGTCTTTCAGGATTTATTCTGGGTTTTATTTTGTTTATTTGATGAAAATGAACAACAATACACACCATGGAAACATTTTTGATTGATTTGTGTCGAGTGAGATTTTTACCTAGAACCCAAAGGGGGGATTGGCACTTTTCATGGAAAAATGTGAAAAGTTAAATTTTCTAAAAATGAAATAAATGGCTTCTATACACCTAAAACATTCACTCTAAAACTGAAAATTGTTGTTTTTCGCAATATTTTTAGAAATTTGGGCTCTTTTAGTAACATTTACACTTGCGCTGAAGCATCTTTTCTGCTCATTTCTTGTCTTTCAGGATTTATTCTGGGTTTTATTTTGTTTAATCGATGAAAATGAACAACAATACACACCATGGAAACATTTTTGTTTGATTTGTGTGGAGTGAGATTTTCACCTAGAACCCAAAGGGGGGGTATTGCACTTTCCATGGAAAAATGTGAAAAATTAAATTTTCTAAAAATGAAATAAATGGCTTCTATACACCTCAAACATTCACTCTAAAACTGAAAATTGTTGTTTTTCGCAATATTTTAAGAAATTTGGGCTCTTTTAGTAACATTAACACTTGCGCTGAAGCATCTTTTCTGCTCATTTCTTGTGTTTCAGGATTTATGCTGGGTTTTATTTTGTTTAATCGATGAAAATGAACAACAATACACAACATGGAAACATTTTTGTTTCATTTGTGTCGAGTGAGATTTTCACCTAGAACCCAAAGGGGGGGTATTGGCACTTTTCATGGAAAAATGTGAAAAATTAAATTTTCTAAAAATGAAATAAATGGCTTCTAAACACCTCAAACATTTACTCTAATACTGAAAATGGTTGATATTCGCAATATTTTTAGAAATTTGGGCTCTTTTAGTAACATTAACACTTGTGCTGAAGCATCTTTTATGGTAATTTCTTGTCTTTCAGGATTTATTCTGGGTTTTATTTTGTTTATTTGATGAAAATGAACAACAATACACACCATGGAAACATTTTTGATTGATTTGTGTCGAGTGAGATTTTCACCTAGAACCCAAAGGGGGGCACTTTTCATGGAAAATGTGACAAATTAAATTTTCTAAAAATGAAATAAATGGCTTCTATACACCTCAAACATTCACTCTAATACTGAAAATTGTTGTTTTTCGAAATATTTTTAGAAATCTGGTCTCTTTAATAACATTAACACTTGCGCTGAAGCATCTTTTATGCTCATTTCTTGTCTTTCAGGATTTATTCCTGGTTTTATTTGGTTTATTTGATGAAAATGAACAACAATAAACACCATGGAAATATTTCTGTTTGATTTCTTTCGAGTGAGATTTTCACCTAAAACCCAAAGGGGGGATTGGCACTTTTCATGGAAAAATGTGAAAAATTAAATTTTCTAAAAATGAAATAAATGGCTTCTATAAACCTCAAACATTCACTCTAAAACTGAAAATTGTTGTTTTTCACAATATTTTTAGAAATTTGGGTTCTTTGTAACATTAACACATCCGCTGAAGCATCATTTATGCTCATTTTTTTGTCTTTCAGGATTTACTCTGGGTTTTATTTTGTTTATTTGATGAAAATGAACAACAATACACACCATGGAAACATTTTTGTTTGATTTGTGTGGAGTGAGATTTTCACCTAGAACCCAAAGGGAAAAATGGAAAAATGTGAAAAATTAAATTTTCTAAAAATGAAATAAATGCCTTCTATACACCTCAAACATTCACTCTAATACTGAAAATTGTTGTTTTTCGCAATATTTTTAGAAATTTGGGCTCTTTTAGTAAAATTAGCACTTCCGCTGAAGCATCTTTTATGCTCATTTTTTTTTCTTTCAGGTTTTATTCTGGGTTTTATTTTGTTTATTTGATAAAAATGAACAACAATAACACCATGGAAACATTTTTGTTTGATTTGTGTCGAGTGAGATTTTCACCTAGAACCCAAAGGGGGGCACTTTTCATGGAAAAATGTGAAAAATTTAATTTTCTAAAAATGAAATAAATGGCTTCTATACACCTCAAACATTCACTCTAAAACTGAAAATTGTTGTTTTTCGCAATATTTTAAGAAATTTGGGCTCTTTTAGTAACATTAACACTTGCGCTGAAGCATCTTTTCTGCTCATTTCTTGTCTTTTAGGATTTATTCTGGGTTTTATTTTCTTTATTTAATGAAAATGAACAACAATAAACACCATGGAAACATTTTTGTTTGATTTGTGTCGAGTGAAATTTTCACCTTGAACCAAAAGGGGGGGTATTGGCACTTTTCATGGTAAAATGTGAAAAATTAAATTTTCTAAAAATGAAATAAATGCCTTCTATACACCTCCAACATTCACTCTTATACTGAAAATTGTTGTTTTTCGCAATATTTTTAGAAATTTTGGCTCTTAAATAACATAAACACTTGCGCTGAACCATCTTTTATGCTCATTTCTTGTTTTTCAGGATTTATTCTGGGTTTTATTTTTTTTATTTGATGAAAATGAACAACAATACACACCATGGAAACATTTTTGTTTTATTTGTGTCGAGTGAGATTTTCACCTAGAACCCAAAGGGGGGGATTATTTGATGAAAATGAACTACAATAAACACCATGGAAACATTTTTGTTTGTATTGTGTCGAGTGATATTTTCACCTAGAACCCATAGCGGGAGTATTGGCCCTTTTCATGGAAAAATGTGAAAAATTTAATTTTCTAAAAATGAAATAAATGGCTTCTATACACCTCAAACATTCACTCTAAAACTGAAAATTGTTGTTTTTCGCAATATTTTAAGAAATTTGGGCTCTTTTAGTAACATTAACACTTGCGCTGAAGCATCTTTTCTGCTCATTTCTTGTCTTTTAGGATTTATTCTGGGTTTTATTTTCTTTATTTAATGAAAATGAACAACAATAAACACCATGGAAACATTTTTGTTTGATTTGTGTCGAGTGAAATTTTCACCTTGAACCAAAAGGGGGGGTATTGGCACTTTTCATGGTAAAATGTGAAAAATTAAATTTTCTAAAAATGAAATAAATGCCTTCTATACACCTCCAACATTCACTCTTATACTGAAAATTGTTGTTTTTCGCAATATTTTTAGAAATTTTGGCTCTTAAATAACATAAACAATTGCGCTGAACCATCTTTTATGCTCATTTCTTGTTTTTCAGGATTTATTCTGGGTTTTATTTTTTTTATTTGATGAAAATGAACAACAATACACACCATGGAAACATTTTTGTTTTATTTGTGTCGAGTGAGATTTTCACCTAGAACCCAAAGGGGGGGATTATTTGATGAAAATGAACAACAATAAACACCATGGAAACATTTTTGTTTGTATTGTGTCGAGTGATATTTTCACCTAGAACCCAAAGCGGGGGTATTGGCCCTTTTCATGGAAAAATGTGAAAAATTCAATCTTCTAAAAATGGAATAAATGGCTTCTATACACCTCAAACATTCACTCTAAAACTGAAAATTGTTGTTTTTCGCAATATTTTAGAAATTTGGGCTCTTTTAGTAACATTAACACTTGCGCTGAATCATCTTTTATGCTCATTTCTTGTCTTTCAGGATTTATTCTGGATTTTATTTTGTTTAATCGATGAAAATGAACAACAATACACAACATGGAAACATTTTTGTTTCATTTGTGTCGAGTGAGATTTTCACCAAGAACCCAAAGGGGGCCACTTTTCATGGAAAAATGTGAAAAATTAAATTTCCTAAAAATGAAATAAATGGCTTCTATACACCTCAAACATTCACTCTAAAACTGAAAATTGTTGTTTTTCGCAATATTTTTAGAAATTTGGGCTCTTTTAGTAACACTTACACTTGCGCTGCAGTATCTTTTATGCTCATTTCTTGTCTTTCATGATTTATTCTGGGTTTTATTTTGTTTAATCGATGAAAATGAACAACAATACACAACATGGAAACATTTTTGTTTCATTTGTGTCGAGTGAGATTTTCACCAAGAACCCAAAGGGGGGCACTTTTCATGGAAAAATGTGAAAAATTTAATTTTCTAAAAATGAAATAAATGGCTTCTATACACCTCAAACATTCACTCTAAAACTGAACATTGTTGTTTTTCACAATATTTTAGAAATTTGGGTTCTTTTAGTAACATTAATACTTCCGCTGAAGCATCTATTATGCTCATTTTTTTGTCTTTCAGAATTTATTCTGGGTTTTATTTTGTTTATTTGATGAAAATGAACAACAATACACACCATGGAAACATTCTTGTTTTATTTGTGTCGAGTGAGATTTTCACCTAGAACCCAAAGGGGGGGATTATTTGATGAAAATGAACTACAATAAACACCATGGAAACATTTTTGTTTGTATTGTGTCAAGTGATATTTTCACCTAGAACCCAAAGCGGGAGTATTGGCCCTTTTCATGGAAAAATGTGAAAAATTCAATCTTCTAAAAATGGAATAAATGGCTTCTATACACCTCAAACATTCACTCTTATACTGAAAATTGTTGTTTTTCGCAATATTTTTAGAAATTTGGGCTCTTTTAGTAACATTTACACTTGCGCTGAAGCATCTTTTCTGCTCATTTCTTGTCTTTCAGGATTTATTCTGGGTTTTATTTTGTTTAATCGATGAAAATGAACAACAATACACACCATGGAAACATTATTGTTTGATTTGTGTGGAGTGAGATTTTCACCTAGAACCCAAAGGGGGGGTATTGGCACTTTCCATGGAAAAATGTGAAAAATTAAATTTTCTAAAAATGAAATAAATGGCTTCTATACACCTCAAACATTAACTCTAAAACTGAAAATTTTTGTTTTTCGCAATATTTTTAGAAATTTGGGCTCTTTTAGTAACATTAACACTTGCGCTGAAGCATCTTTTCTGCTCATTTCTTGTCTTTCAGGATTTATGCTGGGTTTTATTTTGTTTAATCGATGAAAATGAACAACAATACACAACATGGAAACATTTTTGTTTCATTTGTGTCGAGTGAGATTTTCACCTAGAACCCAAAGGGGGGGTATTGGCACTTTTCATGGAAAAATGTGAAAAATTAAATTTTCTAAAAATGAAATAAATGGCTTCTAAACACCTCAAACATTTACTCTAATACTGAAAATGGTTGATATTCGCAATATTTTTAGAAATTTGGGCTCTTTTAGTAACATTAACACTTGTGCTGAAGCATCTTTTATGGTAATTTCTTGTCTTTCAGGATTTATTCTGGGTTTTATTTTGTTTATTTGATGAAAATGAACAACAATACACACCATGGAAACATTTTTGATTGATTTGTGTCGAGTGAGATTTTCACCTAGAACCCAAAGGGGGGCACTTTTCATGGAAAATGTGAAAAATTAAATTTTCTAAAAATGAAATAAATGGCTTCTATACACCTCAAACATTCACTCTAATACGGAAAATTGTTGTTTTTCGCAATATTTTTAGAAATTTGGTCTCTTTAATAACATTAACACTTGCGCTGAAGCATCTTTTATGCTCATTTCTTGTCTTTCAGGATTTATTCCTGGTTTTATTTGGTTTATTTGATGAAAATGAACAACAATAAACACCATGGAAATATTTCTGTTTGATTTCTGTCGAGTGAGATTTTCACCTAAAACCCAAAGGGGGGATTGGCACTTTTCATGGAAAAATGTGAAAAATTAAATTTTCTAAAAATGAAATAAATGGCTTCTATAAACCTCAAACATTCACTCTAAAACTGAAAATTGTTTTTTTTCACAATATTTTTAGAAATTTGGGTTCTTTGTAACATTAACACATCCGCTGAAGCATCATTTATGCTCATTTTTTTGTCTTTCAGGATTTACTCTGGGTTTTATTTTGTTTATTTGATGAAAATGAACAACAATACACACCATTGAAACATTTTTGTTTGAATTGTGTGGAGTGAGATTTTCACCTAGAACCCAAAGGGGGGGTATTGGCACTTTTCATGGAAAAATGTGAAAAATTAAATTTTCTAAAAATGAAATAAATGCCTTCTATACACCTCAAACATTCACTCTAATACTGAAAATTGTTGTTTTTCGCAATATTTTTAGAAATTTGGGCTCTTTTAGTAAAATTAGCACTTCCGCTGAAGCATCTTTTATGCTCATTTTTTTTTCTTTCAGGTTTTATTCTGGGTTTTATTTTGTTTATTTGATAAAAATGAACAACAATAACACCATGGAAACATTTTTGTTTGATTTGTGTCGAGTGAGATTTTCACCTAGAACCCAAAGGGTGGCACTTTTCATGGATAAATGTGAAAAATTAAATTTTCTAAAAATGAAATAAATGGCTTCTATACACCTCAAACATTCACTCTAAAACTGAAAATTGTTGTTTTTCGCAATAATTTTAGAAATTTGGTCTTTTTTAGTAACATTAACACTTGCGCTGAAGCATCTTTTATGCTCATTTCTTGTCTTTCAGGATTTATTCTGGGTTTTATTTGGTTTATTTGATGAAAATGAATAACAATAAACACCATGGAAACATTTTTGTTTGATTTGGGTCGAGTGAGATTTTCACCTAGAACCCAAAGGGGGGGTTATTGGCACTTTTCATGGAAAAATGTGAAAAATTAAATTTTCTACAAATGAAATAAATGGCTTCTATACACCTCGAACATTCACTCTAAAACTGAAAATTGTTGTTTTTCGCAATATTTTAAGAAATTTGGGCTCTTTTAGTAACATTAACATTTGCGCTGAAGCATCTTTTCTGCTCATTTCTTGTCTTTTAGGATTTATTCTAGGTTTTATTTTCTTTATTTGATGAAAATGAGCAACAATAAACACCATGGAAACATTTTTGTTTGATTTGTGTCGAGTGAAATTTTCACCTAGAACCAAAAGGGGGGGTATTGGCACTTTTCATGGAAAAATGTGAAAAATTAAATTTTCTAAAAATGATATAAATGCCTTCTATACACCTTCAACATTCACTCTAATACTGAAAATTGTTGTTTTTCGCAATATTTTTAGAAATTTTGGCTCTTTAAACACTTGCGCTGAAGCATCTTTTATGCTCATTTCTTGTTTTTCAGGATTTATTCTGGGTTTTATTTTGTTTATTTGATGAAAATCAGCAACAATACACACCATGGAAACATTTTTGTTTGATTTGTGTCGAGTTAGATTTTCACCTAGAACCCAAAGGGGGGGGTATTGGCACTTTTCATGGAAAAATGTGAAAAAAATTTTTTTCTAAAAATGAAATAAATCCCTTCTATACACCTCAAACATTCACTCTAAAACGGAAAATTGTTGTTTTTCGCAATATTTTTAGAAATTTCGTCTCTTTTAGTAACATTAACACTTGCGCTGAAGCATCTTTTATGCTCATTTCTTGTCTTTCAGGATTTATTCTTGGTTTTATTTGATTTATTTGATGAAAATGAACAACAATAAACACCATGGAAACATTTTTGTTTGTATTGTGTCAAGTGATATTTTCACCTAGAACCTAAAGGGGGGGGTATTGGCACTTTTCATGGAAAAATGTGAAAATTTAAATTTTCTAAAAATGAAATATATGGCTTCTATACACCTCAAACATTCACTCTAATACTGAAAATTGTTGTTTTTCGCAATATTTTTAGAAATTTGGGCTCTTTAAGTAACATTAACACTTGCGCTGAAGCATCTTTTATGCTCTTTTCTTGTCTTTTAGGATTTATTCTGGGTTTTATTTTCTTTATTTGATGAAAATGAACAACAATAAACACCATGGAAACATTTTTGTTTGATTTGTTACGAGTGAAATTTTCACTTAGAACCCAAAGGGGCGGGGTATTGGCATTTTTCATGGAAAAATGTGAAAAATTAAATTTTCTAAAAATGAAATAAATGCCTTCTATACACCTCAAACATTCACTCTAAAACTGAAAATTGTTGTTTTTCACAATATTTTTAGAAATTTGGGCTCTTTTAGTAACATTAACACTTCCGCTGAAGCATCTTTTATGCTAATTTTTTCTTTTTTCAGGATTTATTCTGGGTTTTATTTTGTTTATTTGATGAAAATGAAAAACAATACACACCATGGAAACATTTTTGTTTGATTTGTGTTGAGTGAGATTTTCACCTAGAACCCAAAGGCGGGGGAATTGGCACTTTTCATGGAAAAATGTGAAAAATTAAATTTTCTAAAAATGAAATAAATGGCTTCTATACACCTCAAACATTCACTCTAAAACTGAAAATTGTTGTTTTTCACAATATTTTTAGAAATTTGGGCTCTTTGTAACATTAACACTTCCGCTGAAGCATCATTTATGCTCATTTTTTTGTCTTTCAGGATTTACTCTTGAGTTTTATTTTGTTTATTGGATGAAAATGAACAACAATTCACACCATGGAAACATTTTTGTTATTTGTGTCGAGTGAGATTTTCACCTAAAACCCAAAGGGGGGTTTGGGAATTTTCATGGAAAAATGTGAAAAATTAAATTTTCTAAAAATGAAATAAATGGCTTCTTTACACCTCAAACATTCACTCTTAAACTGAAAATTGTTGTTTTTCGCAATATGTTTAGAAATTTGGGCTCTTTTAGTAAAATTAACACTTCCGCTGAAGCATCTTTTATGCTCATTTTTTTTGTCTTTCGGGATTTATTCTGGGTTCTTTTGTTTATTTGATAAAAATAAACAACAATACAAACCATGGAAACATTTTTGTTTTATTTGTGTCGAGTGAGATTTTCACCTAGAACCTAAAGGGGGGGATAATTTGATGAAAATGAACAACAATACACACCATTCAAACATTTTTGTTTGATTTTTGTCGAGTGAGATTTTCACCATTTTGAGTTTTCAATTTCCATTTCAATTTCCATTTCAATTTCCATTTCGGTTTAATTTCAATTTCAACTTCAATTTTAATCTCAAATTTAATCTTAATTTCAATTTCAGTTTCAGTTTCAGTTTCAATTTTAATATCAATTTCAATTTCAATTTTAATTTTAATTTCAATTTCCATTACAATTTCCATTTCAATTTCCATTTCGATTTCAATTTCAATTTCCATTACCATTTCGATTTGCAGTTCGATTTCCATTTCGATTTCCATTTCGATTTCCACTTTTATATCGATTTCCATTTCGATTAACTTTTCGATTTTGATTTCCATTACGTTTTCCATTTCGATTTCCATTCCGATATCCCCTTCGATTTCCATTTCGATTTCAATTTCTGCTTCAATATCAACTTCAATTTCAATTTCCATTTCCATTTCAATTTTTAATTCCATTTTAATTTCCATTTTAATTTTAATTTTCATTTCCATTTCAATTTCAATTTCAACTTCCATTTTTTTCAATTTCCATTTCGATTTCCATTTCGTTTCTATTTTAATTTCCATTTCGTTTTTTATTTTTACATCGATTTCGATTTCGATTTCGATTTCGATTACAATTCCGATTCCGTTTCCGATTCCGATTCCAATTCCAATTCCGATTCCGATTCCAATTCCAATTCCAATTCCAAATTCTATTTCAATTTCATATTCAATTTCCATTTCAATTTCCTTTTCAATTTCCATTTCAATTTCCATTTCAGTTTCCATTTCAATTTCCATTTCAGTTTCCATTTCAATTTCCATTTCAATTTTCATTAATTTTTCAATATCCATTTCGATTTCCATTTCGAGTTCCATTTCGATTTCGACTCCGACTCCAATTCCGTTTTTGATTCTGATTCCGATTCCAATTCCGATTCCAATTCCGGTTTCAAATCCAATTTCCATTTCCATTTCCATTTCCATTTCGATTTCATTTCGATTTCCATTTCCATTTCGATTGCCATTTCGATTTCATTTCGATTTCCATTTCGATTTCAATTTTTATTTCCATTTCAATTTCCAATTCAATTTTAATGTCCATTTCCATTTCAATTTTAATTTCAACTTCCATTTATTTTTCCATTTCAATTTCGATTTCTATTTCCATTTCCATTTCGATTGCCATTTCGATTTCATTTCGATTTCCATTTCGATTTCAATTTTTATTTCCATTTCAATTTCCAATTCAATTTTAATGTCCATTTCCATTTCAATTTTAATTTCAACTTCCATTTATTTTTCCATTTCCATTTCGATTTCCATTTCGTTTCCATTTAATTTTCAATTTCGATTTCTATTTCCACTTCGATTTCAATTTCGTTTACGTTTCCGATTCCAATTCCAATTCCAATTCCAATTTCCATTTCAATTTCAATTTCAATTTCCATTTCAATTTTCATTTGTATTTCCATTTCAATTTCCATTTGAATTTCAATTTCAATTTCCTTTTCATTTTCAATTTCAATTTCAACTTCAATATCAACTTCAATTTCAATTTTAATTTAAATGTCAAATTTAATTTCAATTTCCATTTCAATTTCCATTTCAATTTCCATTTCGATTTCTATTTCAACTTCCATTTCCATTTTGTTTTCCAGTTCGTTTTCTATTTCGATTTCTATTTCGAATTCCATTTCGATTTCAATTTCGATTTCCATTTTGATTTCGAATTCCATTTCGATTTCCATTTCAATTTCCATTTTTATTTTGATTTCCATTTCGATTTCCATTTCGATTTCCATTTCGATTTCCATTTAGATTTCCATTTCGATTTCCATTTCTTTTTCCATTTCCATTTCTATTACCAATACCATTTCCATTTCCTTTTCTATTTCAATTTCAATTTCAATTTCAATATCTACTTTAATTTCAATTTCAATTTCATTTTCATTTTCAATTTCAATTTTTATTTTTAATTAAATTTCCAATTCAATTTCCATTTCAATTTCCATTTCGATTTCCATTTTGATTTCCATTTCTTTTTCCATGTCCATTTCTATTTCCAATACCATTTCCATTTCAGTTTCCATTTCCATTTCAATTTCCATTTCTATTTCAATTTCCATTTCTATATCCAAAACCATTTTCATTTCAATTTCTATTTCCATTTCAATTTAGATTTCCATTTCCATTTCTTTTTCCAATACCTTTTCCATTTCAATTTTAATTTCCATTTCAATTTCAAAATCAACTTCCATTTATTTTTCCATTTCCATGTCCATTTCCTTTTCGATTTCCATTTTATTTCCATTTCAATTTCCAGTTCAATTTTAATTTCAATATCAATTTCACTTTCAATTTAAACTTCAATATCAACTTCAATTTCAATTTTAATATCAATTTCAATTTCAATTTCATTTTCAATGTCAATTTTTATTTTAAATTCAATTTCCATTTCAATTTCCATTTCAATTTGCATTTCGATTTCCATTTCGATTTCCATTTCCATTTCGATTTCAATTTCAATTTCAATCTCAAATTTAATATTAATTTTAATTTCAGTTTCAGTTTCAATTTTAATTTCAATTGTAATTTCAATTTCAATTTCAATTTTATTTTCGATTACGATTTCAATTTCCATTTAAATTTCCATTTCAATTTCCAATTCGATTTCCATTTCGATTTCCATTTCAATTTCTATTTCTATTTCTATTTCCAATACCATTTCCATTTCAATTTCTATTTCAATTTTAATTTCAATCTCAAATTAAATCTTAATATCAATTTCAGTTTCAGTTTCAATTTTAATTTCAATTTCAATTTAAATTTTAATTTCAATTTTATTTTCAATAAACCATTTCATTTTCCATTTCAATTTCCATTTCGATTTCCATTTTAATTTCCATTTCCATTTCCATGTCGATTTCCATTGCGATTTCCATTTCCATTTCGATTTCCATTTCTTTTTCCAATACAAATTCCATTTCAATTTCCATTTCCATTTCCATTTCAATTTCAATTTCAATATCAATTTCGCATTCAATTTCATTTTCAATTTCAATTTCTATTTTAAATTCAATTTCGATTTCAATTTCAATTTCAATATCAATTTCGCATTCAATTTCAATTTCATTTTCAATTTCAATTTCTATTTTAAATTCAATTTCGATTTCAATTTCCAATTCAATTTGCATTTCGATTTCAATTTCGATTTCAATTTCCATTTCAATTTCCATTTTATTTTCCATTTATTTTTCCATTTCCATTCCAATTTCCATTTCAAGTCCCATTTCAATATCTATTTCAATTTTAATTTCCATATAAATTTCCAATACAATTTCCATTTTAATTTCCATTTATTTTTCCATTTCCATTTCGATTTCTATTTCGATTTCCATTTTGATTTCCATTTCAATTTCCATTTATTTTTAATACCAATTTCACTTTCAAATTCAATTTCAATATCTATTTTAAATTCAATTTCCATTTCAATTTGCATTTCGAATTCCATTTCGATTTCCATTTCGATATCCATTTCGCTTTCCATTTCGATTTCCATTTCCATTTCCATTTCTTTTTCCAATTCCATTTCCATTTCAATTTCCATTTCCATTTCAATTTCCTTTTCAATTTAAATTTCAATTTTACTATCAATTTCAACTTCAATATCAACTTCAATTTCAATTTTAATATCAATTTCAATACCATTCTCATTTTCAATTTCTATTTTAAATTCAATTTGCATTTCGAATTCCATTTCCATTTCAATTTCCATTTCAATTTCAATTTCGATTTTGATTTCCATTTCGTTTTCAATTTCCATTTCCATGTCAATTTCCATTTCTATTTCCATTTCCATTTCCATTTTGATTTCCATTTCTATTTCAATTTCCATTTCTATTCCCAATACCAATTCCATTTCAATTTCCTTTTCCATTTCAATTTCCATTTCAATTTCAATTTCATTTACAACTTTAATATCAATTTCAATTCCAATTACAATTCCAGTTCAAATTCCAATTTCCATTTCAATTTTCATTTCAATTTCCATTTCAATTTCAATTGCAATTCCATTTCGATTTCCATTTCGGTTTGCATTTCGATTTCCATTTCCATTTCCATTTCGATTTCCATGTCAATTTCCATTTCTATTTCAATTTCCATTTTGATTTCCATTTCTATTTCGATTTTCATTTCTATTTCCAATACCAATTCCATTTCAATTTCCTTTTCCATTTCAATTTCCATTTCAATTTCAATTTCAATTTCACTCTCATTTTCAACTTTAATATCAACCTCAATTCAAATTTCAATTCCAATTTACATTCCAATTTCCATTTCAATTTCCATTTCAATTTCCATTTCAATTTTCATTTCAATTCCATTTCGATTTCCATTTCGATTTCCATTTCAATTTCCATTTCCATTTCCATTTCGATTTCGATTTCCAGTTCGTTTTCCATTTCGATTTCTATTTCGATTTCCATTTCGATTTTCATTTCAATTTCCATTTCGATTTCAATTTCCATTTCAATTTCAATTTCGATTTTGATTTCCATTTCGTTTTCAATTTCCATTTCCATGTCAATTTCCATTTCTATTTCCATTTCCATTTCCATTTTGATTTCCATTTCTATTTCAATTTCCATTTCTATTTCCAATACCAATTCCATTTCAATTTCCTTTTCCATTTCAATTTCCATTTCAATTTCAATTTCATTTACAACTTTAAAATCAATTTCAATTCCAATTACAATTCCAGTTCAAATTCCAATTTCCATTTCAATTTTCATTCCAATTTCCATTTCAATTTCAATTGCAATTCCATTTCGATTTCCATTTCGGTTTGCATTTCGATTTCCATTTCCATTTCCATTTCGATTTCCATGTCAATTTCCATTTCTATTTCAATTTCCATTTTGATTTCCATTTCTATTTCGATTTTCATTTCTATTTCCAATACCAATTCCATTTCAATTTCCTTTTCCATTTCAATTTCCATTTCAATTTCAATTTCAATTTCACTCTCATTTTCAACTTTAATATCAACCTCAATTCAAATTTCAATTCCAATTTACATTCCAATTTCCATTTCAATTTCCATTTCAATTTCCATTTCAATTTTCATTTCAATTCCATTTCGATTTCCATTTCGATTTCCATTTCAATTTCCATTTCGATTTCCATTTCGATTTCGATTTCCAGTTCGTTTTCCATTTCGATTTCTATTTCGATTTCCATTTCGATTTTCATTGCGATTTCCATTTCGATTTCCATTTCGATTTCCATTTCGATTTCCATTTTGATTTCCATTTCTTTTTCCATTTCTATTTCGATTTCCACTTCCATTTCTATTTACAATACCATTTCCATTTCAATTTCCATTTCCATTTCCATTTCAATTTCAATTTCAGTTTCAATATCAACATCAATTTCAAATTCAATTTCCATTTCTATTTCATTTTCAAATTCCATTTCAATATCCATTTCAATTTCCATTGAAATTTCCAATTCAATTTCCATTTCGATTTCCATTTCAATTTCCATTTCCATGTCTATTTCCATTTCGATTTCTTTTTCGATTTCCATTTCGATTTCAATTTCGATTTCCATTTCTATTTCCATTTTGGTTTCCATTTCCATTTTCATTTTGATTTCCATTTCTATTTCGATTTCAATTTCTATTCCCAATACCAATTCCATTTCAATTTCCATTTCCATTTCAATTTCAATTTCCATTTCAATTTCTATATCAATTTTAATTTCAATTTCAATATCAACTTCAATTTCAATTTCAATTTCAATTTCAATCTCAAATTATATCTTAATTTCAGTTTCAGTTTCAGTTTCAAGTTTAATTTAAATATTTATTTCAATTTTAATTTCAATTTTATTTTCGATTACCATTTCAATTTCCATTTCGATTTCAATTTCAATTTCGATTTCCATTTCGATTTTCATTTCGATTTCCATTTCTATTACCATTTAGATCGCCATTTCTATTTCGATTTCCATTAACATTTCTATTTCCTTTACAATTTCCATTTCCATTTCAATTCCGATCTCCATTTCAATTTAATTTCTTTTTTCCATTTCCATCTCCATTTCGATTTCCATTTCGATTTCCATGTCGATTTGCATTCTGATATCCATTTCGATTTCCATTTCAATTTCCATTTCAATTTTTATTTCCATTTCCATTTATATTTTCATTTCAATTTCCATTTCAATTTTTATTAATTTTTCCATTTCCATTTCGATTTCCATTTCGAGTTAAATTTATATTTCGATTCCGAATCCGATTCCGTTTTCTATTCTAATTCCGATTCCAATTCCCATTCCAATTCCGATTCGAATTCCAATTTCAATTCCAATTTCCATATCAATTTCCATTTCAATTTCCATTTCAATTTCCATTTCCATTTCCATTTCCATTTGAAATTCCATTTCTATTTCCATTTCAATTTCCATTTTCATTTCGATTTTCATTTCGATTTTTATTTCGATTTCCATTTCAATTTCGACTTTCATTTCGATTTCAATTTCGATTTGCATTTACATTTCCATTTCTATTTACATTTCTATTCCGATTTCCATTTCAATTTCTATTTCAAATACCATTTCCATTTCAATTTACATTATCATTTCAACTTCAATCTCCATTTCAATTTCAATTTCAATATCAACTTCAATTTCAATTTCAATCTCTAATTTTATCTTTATTTCAATTTCAATTTCAATGTCAATGTCAATTTTAATTTCAATTTTAATATTAATTTTTATTTTTATTTCAATTTCCATTTCAATTTCCAGTTCAATTTCCATTTCAATTTCCATTTCGATTTCCATTTCGATTTCCATTTCGATTTCCATTTCTTTTTCCATTTCAATTTCCATTTCCATTTCCATTTCGATTTCCATTTCGATTTCATTTCGATTTCCATTTCGATTTCAATTTTTATTTCCATTTCAATTTCCATTTCAATTTTAATTTCGATTTTAATTTTTATTTCCATTTCAATTTCCATTTCAATTTTAATTTCCATTTTCGTTTCATTTTGAATTTCAACCTCCATTTATTTTTTCATTTCCATTTCGATTTATATTTCGTTTCCATTTAATTTTCAATTTCGATTTCTATTTCAACTTTGATTTCGAATTCGATTACGTTTACGATTCCGATTCCAATTCCAATTCCAATTCCAATTCCGAATCCAATTCCAATTCCAATTCCAATTCCAATTTCCATTTCAATTTTCATTTGTATTTCCATTTCAATTTCCATTTGAATTTCAATATCAATTTCAATTTCCATTTCATTTTCAATTTCAATTTCAATTTCAACTTCAATATCAACTTCAATTTCAATTTCAATGTCAATTTCCATTTCAATTTCCATTTCAATTTCCATTTCAATTTCCATTTCGATTTCCATTTCAATTTCCATTTCAATTTCCATTTCATGTCGATTTCAATTTCGATTTCTATTTCGATTTTCATTTCGATTTCCATTTCTTTTACCATTTCGATCTCCATTTCTATTTCGATTTCCAATACCATTTCTATTTCCATTTAAATACCAATTTCCATTTCAATTTCCATTTCAATTTCCATTTCAATTTCCATTTCGATTTAATTTCAATTTCAACTTCAATTTTAATCTAAAATTTAACCTTAATTTCAATTAAAGTTTCAGTTTCAGTTTCAATTTTAATTTCAATTTCAATTTCAATTTTAATTTCAATTTCAATTTCAATTTTAATTTCAATTTTAATTTCAATTTTAATTTTAATTTCCATTTCAATTTCCATTTCCATTTCGATTTCCATTTCAATTTCCATTTCGATTTCCATTTTGATTTCCATTTCTTTTTCCATGTCCATTTCTATTTCCAATACCATTTCCATTTCAGTTTCCATTTCCATTTCAATTTCCATTTCTATTTCAATTTCCATTTCTATATCCAAAACCATTTTCATTTCAATTTCTATTTCCATTTCAATTTAGATTTCCATTTCCATTTCTTTTTCCAATACCTTTTCCATTTCAATTTTAATTTCCATTTCAATTTCAAAATCAACTTCCATTTATTTTTCCATTTCCATGTCCATTTCCTTTTCGATTTCCATTTTATTTCCATTTCAATTTCCAGTTCAATTTTAATTTCAATATCAATTTCACTTTCAATTTAAACTTCAATATCAACTTCAATTTCAATTTTAATATCAATTTCAATTTCAATTTCATTTTCAATGTCAATTTTTATTTTAAATTCAATTTCCATTTCAATTTCCATTTCAATTTGCATTTCGATTTCCATTTCGATTTCCATTTCCATTTCGATTTCAATTTCAATTTCAATCTCAAATTTAATATTAATTTTAATTTCAGTTTCAGTTTCAATTTTAATTTCAATTGTAATTTCAATTTCAATTTCAATTTTATTTTCGATTACGATTTCAATTTCCATTTAAATTTCCATTTCAATTTCCAATTCGATTTCCATTTCGATTTCCATTTCAATTTCTATTTCTATTTCTATTTCCAATACCATTTCCATTTCAATTTCTATTTCAATTTTAATTTCAATCTCAAATTAAATCTTAATATCAATTTCAGTTTCAGTTTCAATTTTAATTTCAATTTCAATTTAAATTTTAATTTCAATTTTATTTTCAATAAACCATTTCATTTTCCATTTCAATTTCCATTTCGATTTCCATTTTAATTTCCATTTCCATTTCCATGTCGATTTCCATTGCGATTTCCATTTCCATTTCGATTTCCATTTCTTTTTCCAATACAAATTCCATTTCAATTTCCATTTCCATTTCCATTTCAATTTCAATTTCAATATCAATTTCGCATTCAATTTCATTTTCAATTTCAATTTCTATTTTAAATTCAATTTCGATTTCAATTTCAATTTCAATATCAATTTCGCATTCAATTTCAATTTCATTTTCAATTTCAATTTCTATTTTAAATTCAATTTCGATTTCAATTTCCAATTCAATTTGCATTTCGATTTCAATTTCGATTTCAATTTCCATTTCAATTTCCATTTTATTTTCCATTTATTTTTCCATTTCCATTCCAATTTCCATTTCAAGTCCCATTTCAATATCTATTTCAATTTTAATTTCCATATAAATTTCCAATACAATTTCCATTTTAATTTCCATTTATTTTTCCATTTCCATTTCGATTTCTATTTCGATTTCCATTTTGATTTCCATTTCAATTTCCATTTATTTTTAATACCAATTTCACTTTCAAATTCAATTTCAATATCTATTTTAAATTCAATTTCCATTTCAATTTGCATTTCGAATTCCATTTCGATTTCCATTTCGATATCCATTTCGCTTTCCATTTCGATTTCCATTTCCATTTCCATTTCTTTTTCCAATTCCATTTCCATTTCAATTTCCATTTCCATTTCAATTTCCTTTTCAATTTAAATTTCAATTTTACTATCAATTTCAACTTCAATATCAACTTCAATTTCAATTTTAATATCAATTTCAATACCATTCTCATTTTCAATTTCTATTTTAAATTCAATTTGCATTTCGAATTCCATTTCCATTTCAATTTCCATTTCAATTTCAATTTCGATTTTGATTTCCATTTCGTTTTCAATTTCCATTTCCATGTCAATTTCCATTTCTATTTCCATTTCCATTTCCATTTTGATTTCCATTTCTATTTCAATTTCCATTTCTATTCCCAATACCAATTCCATTTCAATTTCCTTTTCCATTTCAATTTCCATTTCAATTTCAATTTCATTTACAACTTTAATATCAATTTCAATTCCAATTACAATTCCAGTTCAAATTCCAATTTCCATTTCAATTTTCATTTCAATTTCCATTTCAATTTCAATTGCAATTCCATTTCGATTTCCATTTCGGTTTGCATTTCGATTTCCATTTCCATTTCCATTTCGATTTCCATGTCAATTTCCATTTCTATTTCAATTTCCATTTTGATTTCCATTTCTATTTCGATTTTCATTTCTATTTCCAATACCAATTCCATTTCAATTTCCTTTTCCATTTCAATTTCCATTTCAATTTCAATTTCAATTTCACTCTCATTTTCAACTTTAATATCAACCTCAATTCAAATTTCAATTCCAATTTACATTCCAATTTCCATTTCAATTTCCATTTCAATTTCCATTTCAATTTTCATTTCAATTCCATTTCGATTTCCATTTCGATTTCCATTTCAATTTCCATTTCCATTTCCATTTCGATTTCGATTTCCAGTTCGTTTTCCATTTCGATTTCTATTTCGATTTCCATTTCGATTTTCATTTCAATTTCCATTTCGATTTCAATTTCCATTTCAATTTCAATTTCGATTTTGATTTCCATTTCGTTTTCAATTTCCATTTCCATGTCAATTTCCATTTCTATTTCCATTTCCATTTCCATTTTGATTTCCATTTCTATTTCAATTTCCATTTCTATTTCCAATACCAATTCCATTTCAATTTCCTTTTCCATTTCAATTTCCATTTCAATTTCAATTTCATTTACAACTTTAAAATCAATTTCAATTCCAATTACAATTCCAGTTCAAATTCCAATTTCCATTTCAATTTTCATTCCAATTTCCATTTCAATTTCAATTGCAATTCCATTTCGATTTCCATTTCGGTTTGCATTTCGATTTCCATTTCCATTTCCATTTCGATTTCCATGTCAATTTCCATTTCTATTTCAATTTCCATTTTGATTTCCATTTCTATTTCGATTTTCATTTCTATTTCCAATACCAATTCCATTTCAATTTCCTTTTCCATTTCAATTTCCATTTCAATTTCAATTTCAATTTCACTCTCATTTTCAACTTTAATATCAACCTCAATTCAAATTTCAATTCCAATTTACATTCCAATTTCCATTTCAATTTCCATTTCAATTTCCATTTCAATTTTCATTTCAATTCCATTTCGATTTCCATTTCGATTTCCATTTCAATTTCCATTTCCATTTCCATTTCGATTTCGATTTCCAGTTCGTTTTCCATTTCGATTTCTATTTCGATTTCCATTTCGATTTTCATTGCGATTTCCATTTCGATTTCCATTTCGATTTCCATTTCGATTTCCATTTTGATTTCCATTTCTTTTTCCATTTCTATTTCGATTTCCACTTCCATTTCTATTTACAATACCATTTCCATTTCAATTTCCATTTCCATTTCCATTTCAATTTCAATTTCAGTTTCAATATCAACATCAATTTCAAATTCAATTTCCATTTCTATTTCATTTTCAAATTCCATTTCAATATCCATTTCAATTTCCATTGAAATTTCCAATTCAATTTCCATTTCGATTTCCATTTCAATTTCCATTTCCATGTCTATTTCCATTTCGATTTCTTTTTCGATTTCCATTTCGATTTCAATTTCGATTTCCATTTCTATTTCCATTTTGGTTTCCATTTCCATTTTCATTTTGATTTCCATTTCTATTTCGATTTCAATTTCTATTCCCAATACCAATTCCATTTCAATTTCCATTTCCATTTCAATTTCAATTTCCATTTCAATTTCTATATCAATTTTAATTTCAATTTCAATATCAACTTCAATTTCAATTTCAATTTCAATTTCAATCTCAAATTATATCTTAATTTCAGTTTCAGTTTCAGTTTCAAGTTTAATTTAAATATTTATTTCAATTTTAATTTCAATTTTATTTTCGATTACCATTTCAATTTCCATTTCGATTTCAATTTCAATTTCGATTTCCATTTCGATTTTCATTTCGATTTCCATTTCTATTACCATTTAGATCGCCATTTCTATTTCGATTTCCATTAACATTTCTATTTCCTTTACAATTTCCATTTCCATTTCAATTCCGATCTCCATTTCAATTTAATTTCTTTTTTCCATTTCCATCTCCATTTCGATTTCCATTTCGATTTCCATGTCGATTTGCATTCTGATATCCATTTCGATTTCCATTTCAATTTCCATTTCAATTTTTATTTCCATTTCCATTTATATTTTCATTTCAATTTCCATTTCAATTTTTATTAATTTTTCCATTTCCATTTCGATTTCCATTTCGAGTTAAATTTATATTTCGATTCCGAATCCGATTCCGTTTTCTATTCTAATTCCGATTCCAATTCCCATTCCAATTCCGATTCGAATTCCAATTTCAATTCCAATTTCCATATCAATTTCCATTTCAATTTCCATTTCAATTTCCATTTCCATTTCCATTTCCATTTGAAATTCCATTTCTATTTCCATTTCAATTTCCATTTTCATTTCGATTTTCATTTCGATTTTTATTTCGATTTCCATTTCAATTTCGACTTTCATTTCGATTTCAATTTCGATTTGCATTTACATTTCCATTTCTATTTACATTTCTATTCCGATTTCCATTTCAATTTCTATTTCAAATACCATTTCCATTTCAATTTACATTATCATTTCAACTTCAATCTCCATTTCAATTTCAATTTCAATATCAACTTCAATTTCAATTTCAATCTCTAATTTTATCTTTATTTCAATTTCAATTTCAATGTCAATGTCAATTTTAATTTCAATTTTAATATTAATTTTTATTTTTATTTCAATTTCCATTTCAATTTCCAGTTCAATTTCCATTTCAATTTCCATTTCGATTTCCATTTCGATTTCCATTTCGATTTCCATTTCTTTTTCCATTTCAATTTCCATTTCCATTTCCATTTCGATTTCCATTTCGATTTCATTTCGATTTCCATTTCGATTTCAATTTTTATTTCCATTTCAATTTCCATTTCAATTTTAATTTCGATTTTAATTTTTATTTCCATTTCAATTTCCATTTCAATTTTAATTTCCATTTTCGTTTCATTTTGAATTTCAACCTCCATTTATTTTTTCATTTCCATTTCGATTTATATTTCGTTTCCATTTAATTTTCAATTTCGATTTCTATTTCAACTTTGATTTCGAATTCGATTACGTTTACGATTCCGATTCCAATTCCAATTCCAATTCCAATTCCGAATCCAATTCCAATTCCAATTCCAATTCCAATTTCCATTTCAATTTTCATTTGTATTTCCATTTCAATTTCCATTTGAATTTCAATATCAATTTCAATTTCCATTTCATTTTCAATTTCAATTTCAATTTCAACTTCAATATCAACTTCAATTTCAATTTCAATGTCAATTTCCATTTCAATTTCCATTTCAATTTCCATTTCAATTTCCATTTCGATTTCCATTTCAATTTCCATTTCAATTTCCATTTCATGTCGATTTCAATTTCGATTTCTATTTCGATTTTCATTTCGATTTCCATTTCTTTTACCATTTCGATCTCCATTTCTATTTCGATTTCCAATACCATTTCTATTTCCATTTAAATACCAATTTCCATTTCAATTTCCATTTCAATTTCCATTTCAATTTCCATTTCGATTTAATTTCAATTTCAACTTCAATTTTAATCTAAAATTTAACCTTAATTTCAATTAAAGTTTCAGTTTCAGTTTCAATTTTAATTTCAATTTCAATTTCAATTTTAATTTCAATTTTAATTTCAATTTTAATTTTAATTTCCATTTCAATTTCCATTTCCATTTCGATTTCAATTTCGATTTCCATTTCGATTTTCATTTCGATTTCCATTTCTATTACCATTTCGATCTCCATTTCTATTTCGATTTCAATTACCATTTCTATTTCCATTTAAATACCAATTTCCATTTCGATTTCCATTTCAATTTCCATTTCCATTTCCATTTCGATTTGCAGTTCGATTTCCATTTCGATTAACATTTCGATTTCCACTTTTTAATCGATTTCCATTTCGATTTACATTTCGATATGATTTTCATTTCGATTTCCATTTCTATTTCCATTTCGATCTCCATTTCTATTTCGATTTCCATTTCCAATTCTATTTCCATTTAAATTTCCATTTCCATTTCAATTTCCATTTCCATTTTGATTTGCAGTTCGATTTCCATTTCGATTTCCACTTTTATATCGATTTCCATTTCGATTTAAATTTCGATTTTGATTTCCATTACGTTTTACATTTCGATTTCCATTTCGATATCCCCTTCGATTTCCATTTCGATTTCAATTTCTACTTCAATATCAACTTCAATTTCAATTTCCATTCCCATTTCAATTTTTATTTCCATTTCAATTTCCATTTCAATTTTAATTTCCATTTCCATTTCAATTTCAACTTCCATTTTTTTCAATTTCCATTTCGATTTCCATTTCGTTTCTATTTTAATTTCCATTTCGTTTTTTATTTCCACTTCGATTTCGATTTCGATTTCGATTACAATTCCGATTCCGTTTCCGATTCCAATTCCAATTCCGATTCCAATTCCAATTCCAATTCCAAATTCTATTTCAATTTCATATTCAATTTCCATTTCAATTTCCATTTCAATTTCCATTTCAATTTCCATTTCAATTTCCATTTCAGTTTCCATTTCAATTTTCATTTCAATATTCATTAATTTTTCAATATCCATTTCGATTTCCATTTCGAGTTCCATTTCGATTTCGATTCCGACTCCGACTCCGATTCCGTTTTTGATTCTGATTCCGATTCCAATTCCGATTCCAATTCCGGTTTCAAATCCAATTTCCATTTCAAGTTCCATTTCAATTTCCATTTCAAATTCCATTTCAATATCCATTTCCATTTAGATTTCCATTTCGATTTTCATTTCGATTTCGATTTTCATTTTGATTTCCATTTCGATTTCCATTTCGACATTCTTTTTGATTTCCATATCGATTTCCAGTTCGATTTCCATTTCTATTTCGATTTGCATTTCAATTTCTATTTCTAATACTATTTCCATTTCAATTTCCATTTCCATTTCAATTTCCATTTCAAGTTCACTTTCAATTTCATTTCAATTTCAACCGCAATATCAAATTCAATTTCAATTTCAAACTCAAATTTAGTCTTAAATTCAATTTCAGTTTCAGTATCAATTTTAATTTCAATATCAATTTCAATTTCAATAGTAATTTCATTTCGATTCCATTTCGATTTCCATTTCTATTTCCATTTCGATTTCGATTTCATTTTCGATTTCAATTTCAATTTCAATTTCGATTTCCATTTCTATTTCCATTTTGGTTTCCATTTCCATTTTCATTTTGATTTCCATTTCTATTTCGATTTCAATTTCTATTCCCAATACCAAATCCATTTCAATTTCCATTTCAATTTCAATTTCCATTTCAATTTCAATATCAATTTCGGAAATTGAAATTTAAATGGAAATAGAATTGGTAATGGAAATCGAAATAGAAATGGAGATCTAAATGGTAATAGAAATGGAAATCGAAATGGAAATCAAAATTGAAATCGACATGGAAATCGAAGTGGAGAATGAAATGGAAATCGAAATGGAAATATAAAAGGAATTTGAAATGGTTTATTGAAAATAAAATTGAAATTAAAATTTAAATTGAAATTGAAATTAAAATTGAAACAAACTGAAATTGAAATTAAGATTTAGTTTGAGATTGAAATTTAAATTGAAATTGAAAAAGAAGTTGATACTGAAGTTGTAATTAAAATTGAAATTTAAATGGAAATTGAAATGGAAATAGAAATATAAATGGAAATGGTTTTGGAAATAGAAATCGAAATTGAAATAGAAATGGAAACTGAAATGAAAATGGTATTGGAAATAGAAGTGGACATGGAAAAAGATATGGAAATCAAAATGGAAATCGAAATGGAAATTGAAATGGAAATCGAAATGGAAATCAAAATGGAAATCAAAATGGAAATCGAAATGGAAATCGAAATGGAAATCGCAATGGAAATTGAAATCGAAATGCAAATTGAAATGGAAATTGAAATGGAAATTTAATAAAAAATAAAAATTGAAATTTAAAATGAAAATGAAATTGATATTGAAATTGAAATTGAAGTTGATATTTAAGTTGAAATTGAAAGTGAGATTGATATTGAAATTGAATTTAAAATTGAAATGGAAATTGTTTTGGAAATAGAAATGGAAATGGAAAAGGAAATGGAAATCGAAATGGAAATCGAAATGAAAATCGAAATGGAAATCGAAATTGAAATCGAAATGGAAATTGAAATCTAAATGGAAATCGAAATGCAAATTGAAATGGAAATGGAAATGGAAATTTAATTAAAAATAGAAATTGAAATTGAAAATGAAAATTAAATTGAAATTGAAATTAAAGTAGATATTGAAATTGAAATTGAAATTGAAAAGGAAATGGAAATGGTATTGGAAATAGAAATGGAAATGGAAAAATAAATGGAAATCGAAATGGAAATCTAAATGGAAATCGAAATGGAAATCAAAATAAAAATGGAAATCGAAATGGAAATCGAAATCAAAATGGAAATCGAAATTGAAATCGAAAAGGAATTCGAAATAGAAATCGAAATAGAAAACGAACTGGAAAACAAAATGGAAATGGAAGTTGAAATAAAAATCGAAATGGAAATTGAAATGGAAATTGAAATTAAATTTGACATTAAAATTAAAATTGAAATTGAAGTTGATATTGAAGTTGAAATTGAAATTGAAATTGAAAATGAAAAGTAAATTGAAATTGAAATTGAAATTCAAATGGAAATTGAAATGGAAATACAAATGAAAATTGAAATGGAAATTGAAATTGAAATTGAAATGGAAATTGGAATTGGAATTGGAATTGGAATCGGAAACGTAATCGAAATTGAAATCGAAGTGGAAATAGAAATCGAAATTGAAAATTAAATGGAAACGAAATGGAAATCGAAATGGAAATGGAAAAATAAATGGAAGTTGAAATTAAAATTGAAATGGATATGGAAATTAAAATTGAATTGGAAATTGAAATGGAAATAAAAATTGAAATCGAAATGGAAATCGAAATGAAATCGAAATGGAAATGGATATCGAAATGAAATCGAAATGGAAATCGAAATGGAAATGGAAATGGAAATGGAAATTGAAATGGAAATAGAAATTGAAATCGAAATGGAAATCGAAATGGAAATCGAAATGGAAATTGAAAAGGAAATTGAAATGGAACTTGAAATGGAAATTGGATTGGAAACCGGAATTGGAATCGGAATTTGAATCGGAATCAGAATCAAAAACGGAATCGGAGTCGGAGTCAAAATCGAAATCGAAATGGAACTCGATAGGGAAATCGAAATGGATATTGAAAAATTAGTGAAAATTGAAATGGAAATTGAAATGGAAACTGAAATGGATATTGAAATGGAAAATGAAAAGGAAATGGAAATGGAAATTGAAATGGAAATTGAAAAGGAAATTGAAATGGTTTATTGAAAATAAAATTGAAATTAAAATTTAAATTGAAATTGAAATTAAAATTGAAACTGAAAAAGAAGTTGATACTGCAGTTGAAATTGAAATTGAAATTGAAATGGAAATTGAAATGGAAATAGAAATTGAAATGGAAATGGAAATGGTTTTGGAAATAGAAATGGAAATTGAAATAGAAATGGAAACTGAAATGAAAATGGTATTGGAAAAAGAAGTGGACATGGAAAAAGAAATGGAAATCAAAATGGAAATCGAAATGGAAATTGAAATGGAAATCGAAATGGAAATCAAAATGGAAATCAAAATGGAAATCGAAATGGAAATTGAAATGGAAGTCGAAATGGAAATCAAAATGGAAATCAAAATGGAAATCGAAATGGAAATTGAAATCGAAATGGAAATCGAAATGCAAATTGAAATGGAAATTGAAATGGAAATTTAATAAAAAATAAAAATTGAAATTGAAAATGAAAATGAAATTGATATTGAAATTGAAATTGAAGTTGATATTGAAGTTGAAATTGAAAGTGAGATTGATATAGAAATTGAAATTGAAATTGAAATTGTATTGGAAATAGAAATGGAAATGGAAAAAGAAATGGAAATCGAAATGGAAATCGAAATGGAAATCGAAATTGAAATCGAAATGGAAATTGAAATTGAAATCGACATGGAAATGGAAATTGAAATGGAAATCGAAATGGAAATTGAAATGGTTTATTTAAATTTAATTGAAATTAAAATTTAAATTGAAATTGAAATTAAAAATGAAACTGAAACTGAAATTGAAATAAAGATTTAATTTGAGATTGAAATTAAAATTGAAATTGAAAAAGAATTTGATACTGAAGTTGAAATTGAAATTGAAATAGAAATGGAAACTGAAATGAAAATGGTATTGGAAATAGAAGTGGACATGGAAAAAGAAATGGAAATCAAAATGGAAATTGAAATGGAAATCGTAATGGAAATCAAAATGGAAATCAAAATGGAAATCGAAATGGAAATCGAAATGGAAATCGAAATGGAAATTGAAATCGAAATGGAAATCGAAATGCAAATTGAAATGGAAATTGAAATGAAAATTTAATAAAAAATAAAAATTTAAATTGAAAATGAAAATGAAATTGATATTGAAATTGAAGTTGATATTTAAGTTGAAATTGAAAGTGAGATTGATATTGAAATTGAATTTGAAATTGAAATGGAAATTGTATTGGAAATAGAAATGGAAATGGAAAAAGAATGGGAAATCGAAATGGAAATCGAAATGAAAATCGAAATTGAAATCGATATGGAAATTGAAATCTAAATGGAAATCGAAATGCAAATTGAAATGGAAATTGAAATGGAAATTTAATTAAAAATAGAAATTGAAATTGAAAATGAAAATGAAATTGAAATTGAAATTAAAGTAGATATTGAAATTGAAATTGAAATTGAAATTGAAAAGGAAATGGAAATGGTATTGGAAATAGAAATGGAAATGGAAAAAGAAATGGAAATCGAAATGGAAATCTTAATGGAAATCGAAATGGAAATCGAAATGGAAATCGAAATGGAAATCAAAATGGAAATCGAAATGGAAATCGAAATCAAAATGGAAATGGAAATTTAAATCGAAATGGAATTCGAAATAGAAATCGAAATTGAAAACGAACTGGAAAACAAAATGGAAATGGAAGTTGAAATAGAAATCGAAATGGAAATTGAAATGGAAATTGAAATGGAAATTGAAATTAAATTTGACATTAAAATTAAAATTGAAATTGAAGTTGATATTGAAGTTGAAATTGAAATTGAAATTGAAAATGAAAAGGAAATTGAAATTGAAATACAAATGGAAATTGAAATGGAAATACAAATAAAAATTGAAATGGAAATTGAAATTGAAATGGAAATGGAAATTGTCATGGCAATCGAAATGGAAATGGAAATGGAAATCGAAATGCAAACCGAAATGGAAATCGAAATGGAACTGAAATGGAAATTGAAATGGAAATTGAAATGAAAATTGAAATGGAAATTGGAAATTGAATTGGAATTGTAATTAGAATTGAAGTTGATATTAAAGTTGAAAATGAAATTGAAATTGAAATGGAAATTGAAATGGAAAAGGAAATTGAAATGGAATTGGTATTGGAAATAGAAATGGAAATTGAAAAAGATATGGAAATCAAAATGGAAATGGAAATGGAAATAGAAATGGAAATTGACATGGAAATGGAAATTGAAATCGAAATGGAAATCAAAATCGAAATTGAAATTGAAATGGAAATTTAAATGGAAATGGAAATTGAAATGGAAATGGTATTGGTAAAAGAAATGGAAATGGAAATCTAAATAGAAATGGAAATCGAAATGGAAATCAAAATGGAAATCGAAATAGAAATCGAAATGGAAATCGAAATGGAAATCGAAATTGAAATCGAAATGGAAATGGAATTCGAAATGCAAATTGAATTTAAAATAGAAATTGAAAATGAAAATGGAATTGAAACTGATATTGAAATTGAAATTGAAGTTGATATTGAAGTTGAAATTGTTAGTAATATTGAAATTGAAATTGAAATGGAAATTGAAATGTAAATGGAAATTGAAATGGAAATGGTATTGGAAAAAGAAATGGAAATGGAAATGGAAATCGAAATGGAAATTGAAATGGATATCGAAATGGAAATCGAAATGGAATTCGAAATGCAAATTGAAATGGAAATTCAATTTAAAATTGAAATTGAAATTGAAAGTGAAATTGGTATTAAAAATAAATGGAAATTGAAATGGTAATCAAAATGGAAATCGAAATAGAAATCGAAATGGAAATGGTAAAATAAATGGAAGTTGAAATTGAAATGGAAATGGAAATTAAAATTGAAATGGAAATAAAAATTGAAATGGAAATTGAAATGGAAATTGGAATGGACATGGAAAAACAAATGGAAATTAAAATGGAAATTGAATTGGAAATTTAAATGGAAATTAAAATTGAAATGGATATTGAAATGGAACTTGAAATGGAAATTGGAATGGAAATGGAAAAAGAAATGGAAATTAAAATGGAAATTGAAATGGAAATTGAAATCGAAATGGAAATCGAAATGCAAATTGAATTGGAAATTGAAATGGAAATTGAATTTAAAATAGAAATTGAAATTGAAATTGAATGTGAAATTGATATTGAAATTGAAATTGAAATGTAAATTGAAATGGAAATGGAAATTGAAATGGAATTTGTATTGGAAAAAGAAATGGAAATCGAAATGGAAATGGAAATCGCAATGGAAATCGACATGGAAATGGAAATGGAAATTAAAATGGAAATCGAAGTGGATATCGAAATGGAAATCGAAATGGAAAACGTAATGGAAATCATATCGAAATGCAAATCGAAATGGAAATCAATATAAAAGCTGAAATCGAAATGTTAATCGAAATGGAAATCAAACTGCAAATCGAAATGGTAATGGAAATTGAAATGGAAATCGAAATGGAAATTGAAATGGAAATTGAAATGGAAATTGTAATGGAAATTGAAATTAAAATTAAAATTGAAATTGAAATTGAATTTAAATTGAAACTGAAACTGAAACTGAAATTGAAATTAAGATTAAATTTGAGATTAAAATTGAAGTTGAAATTGAAATTAAACCGAAATGGAAATTGAAATGGAAATTGAAATGGAAATTGAAATGGAAATTAAAATTGTAATGGAAATAGAAATAGTAATGGAAATCGAAATAGAAATGGAGATCGAAATGGTAATAGAAATAGAAATCGAAATGGAAATTGAAATGGAAATCGAAATGGAAATTGAAATGGAAATTGAAATGGTTTATTGAAAATAAAATTGAAATAAAAATTTAAATTGAAATTGAAATTAAAATTGAAACTGAAACTGAAATTGAAATTAAGATATAATTTGAGATTGAAATTAAAATTGAAATTGAAAAAGAAGTTGATACTAAAGTTGAAATTGAAATTGAAATTGAAATGGAAATTAAAATGGAAATAGAAATTGAAATGGAAATGGTTTTGGAAATAGAAGTGGACATGGAAAAAGAAATGGAAATCAAAATGGAAATCGAAATGGAAATTGAAATGGAAATCGAAATGGAAATCAAAATGGAAATCAAAATGGAAATCGAAATGGAAATCGAAATGGAAATCGAAATGGAAATTGAAATCGAAATGGAAATCGAAATCGAAATGCAAATTGAAATGGAAATTGAAATGGAAATTTATTAAAAAATAAAAATTGAAAATAAAAATGAAAATGAAATTGATATTGAAATTGATATTGAAGTTGATATTGAAGTTGAAATTGAAAGTCAGATTGATATTGAAATTGAAATTGAAATTGAAATTGTATTGGAAATAGAAATGGAAATGGAAAAAGAAATGGAAATCGAAATAAAAATCGAAATGGAAATCGAAATTGAAATCGAAATGGAAATTGAAAATGAAATCGACATAGAAATGGTAATTGAAATTGAAATGGAAATCGAAATGGAAATTGAAATGGTTTATTGAAAATAAAATTGAAATTAAAATTTAAATTGAAATTGAAATTGAAATTAAAATTGAAACTGGAACTGAAATTGAAATTAAGATTTAATTTGAGATAGAAATTAAAATTGAAATTGAAAGAGAATTTGATACTGAAGTTGAAATTGAAATTGAAATTGAAATTGAAACTGAAATGAAAATGGTTTTGGAAATACAAGTGGACATGGAAAAAGAAATGGAAATCAAAATGGAAATCGAAATGGAAATTGAAATGGAAATCGAAATGGAAATCAAAATGGAAATCAAAATGGAAATCGAAATGGAAATCGAAATGGAAATTGAAATCGAAATGGAAATCGAAATGCAAATTGAAATGGAAATTGAAATGGAAATTTAATAAAAAATTAAATTGAAATTGAAAATGAAAATGAAATTGATATTGAAATTGAAATTGAAGTTGATATTAAAGTTGAAATTGAAAGTGAGATTGATATTGAAATTGAATTTGAAATTGAAATGGAAATTGTATTGGAAATAGAAATGGAAATGGAAAAAGAAATGGAAATCGAAATGGAAATCGAAATGAAAATCGAAATGGAAATCGAAATTGAAATCGAAATGGAAATTGAAATCTAAATGGAAATCGAAATGCAAATTGAAATGGAAATTGAAATGGAAATTTAATTAAAAATAGAAATTGAAATTGAAAATGAAAATGAAATTGAAATTGAAATTAAAGTAGATATTGAAATTGAAATTGAAATTGAAAAGGAAATGGAAATGGTATTGGAAATAGAAATGGAAATGGAAAATGAAATGGAAATCGAAATGGAAATCTAAATGGAAATCGAAATGGAAATCGAAATGGAAATAAGAATGGAAATCAAAATGAAAATGGAAATCGAAATGGAAATCGAAATGGAAATCGAAATGGAAATCGAAATGGAAATCGAAATGGAAATCGAAATCAAAATGGAAATCGAAATTGAAATCGAAATGGAATTCGAAATAGAAATCGAAAGTGTCAACGAACTGGAAAACAAAATGGAAATGGAAGTTGAAATAGAAATCGAAATGGAAATTGAAATGGAAATTGAAATGGAAATTGAAATTAAATTTGACATTAAAATTAAAATAAAATTGTAGTTGATATTGAAGTTGAAATTGAAATTGAAATTGAAAATGAAAAGTAAATTGAAATTGAAATTGAAATTCAAATGGAAATTGAAATGGAAATACAAATGAAAATTGAAATGGAAATTGAAATTGAAATTGAAATGGAAATTGGAATTGGAATTGGAATTGGAATCGGAAACGTAATCGAAATTGAAATCGAAATGGAAATAGAAATCGAAATTGAAAATTTAATGGAAACGAAATGGAAATCGAAATGGAAATGGAAAAATAAATGGAAGTTGAAATTAAAATTGAAATGGAAATGGTAATTAAAATTGAATTGGAAATTGAAATGGAAATAAAAATTGAAATCGAAATGGAAATCGAAATGAAATCGAAATGGAAATCGAAATGGAAATGGAAATCGAAATGAAATCGAAATGGAAATCGAAATGGAAATGGAAATGGAAATTGAAATGGAAATGGAAATAGAAATGGAAATCGAAATGGAAATCGAAATGGAAATCGAAATGGAAATTGAAAAGGAAATTGAAATGGAACTTGAAATGGAAATTGGATTGGAAACCGGAATTGGAATCGGAATTTGAATCGGAATCAGAATCAAAAACGGAATCGGAGTCGGAGTCGGAATCGAAATCGAAATGGAACTCGATAGGGAAATCGAAATGGATATTGAAAAATTAGTGAAAATTGAAATGGAAATTGAAATGGAAACTGAAATGGAAATTGAAATGGAAATTGAAAAGGAAATTGAAATTGAAATGGAAATTGAAAAGGAAATTGAAATGGAAATTGAATATGAAATTGAAATCGGAATCGGAATTGGAATTGGAATCGGAATCGGAAACGGAATCGGAATTGTAATCGAAATCGAAATCGAAATCGATGGAAAAATAAAAAACGAAATGGAAATAAAAATAGAAAAAAAGTTGAAATTGAAATTGAAATGGAAATGGAAATTAAAATTAAAATGGAAATTGAAATGGAAATAAAAATTGAAATGGAAATGGAAATTGAAATTGAAGTTGATATTGAAGTAGAAATTGAAATCGAAATGGAAATCGAAGGGGATATGGAAATGGAAATCGAAATGGAAAACGTAATGGAAATCAAAATCGAAATGTAAATCGAAATGGAAATCGATATAAAAGTGGAAAGCGATATGGAAATTGAAATGGAAATAAATATTGAAATTGAAATGGAAATTGAAATGGAAATATAAATGGAAATTGAACTGGAAATGGAAATGGTATTGGAAATAGAAATGGAAATGAAAATCGAAATAGAAATGGAATTCGAAATGGAAATTGAAATGGAAATCGATAAAGAAATCGAAATGGAAATAGACATGGAAATGGAAATGGAAATTGAAATGGAAATCGAAATGGAAATTGAATTGGAAATTTCAATGGAAATTGAAATTGAAATGGATATTGAAATGGAATTTGAAAATGAAATAGAAATGGAAATTGAATTTGAAATTTAAGTTGATACTGAAGTTGAAATTGAAATTGAAATGGAAATGGAAATTGAAATGGAAATGGTATTGTAAATAGAAATGGAAGTGGAAATCGAAATAGAAATGGAAAAAGAAATAAAAATCAAAATGGAAATCGAAATGGAAATCGAAATGAAAATCGAAATGGAAATCGAAATAGAAATCGAAATGAAAAACGAACTGGAAATCGAAATCGAAATGGGAATGGAAATGGAAATGGAAATTAAAATGGAAATCGAAATGGAAATCGAAATGGAATTGAAATGAAAATGGAAATGAAAATTGAAATGGAAATTGGAATTTGAATTCGAATTGAAATTTGAATTGAAGTTGATATTAAAGTTGAAAATGAAAGTGAAATTGAAATTGAAATGAAATTGAAATGGAAAAGGAAATTGAAATGGAATTGGTATTGGAAATAGAAATGAAAATCGAAATAGAAATGGAAATCAAAATGGAAATTGAAATAGAAATGGAAATTGACATGGAAATCGAAATGGAAATGGAAATCGAAATTGCAAACCGAAATGGAAATCGAATTGGAATTGAAATGGAAATTGAAATTGAAATGGAAATTGAAATGAAAATTGAAATGGAAATCGGAATGTGAATTGAAATGGAAATTGGAATTTGAATTGGAATTGTAATTGGAATCGAAGTTGATATTAAAGTTGAAAATGAAATTGAAATTGAAATGGAAATTGAAATGGAAAAGGAAATTGAAATGGAATTGGTATTGGAAATAGAAATGGAAATTGAAATGGAAATGGAAATTGAAATCGAAATGGAAATGCAAATCAAAATCGAAATTGAAATTGAAATTGAAATTGAAATTGAAATGGAAATGGAAATTGAAATGGAAATGGTATTGGAAAAAGAAATGGAAATGAAAATCTAAATAGAAATGGAAATCGAAATTGAAATGGAAATGGAAATCGAAATGGAAATCGAAATGGAAATTAAAATTGAAATCGAAATGGAAATGGAATTCGAAATGAAAATTGAATTTAAAATAGAAATTGAAAATGAAAATGGAATTGAAACTGATATTGAAATTGAAATTGAAGTTGATATTGAAGTTGAAATTGATAGTAATATTGAAATTGAAATTGAAATGGAAAAGGAAATTGAAATGGAATTGGTATTGGAAATAGAAATGGAAATTGACATGGAAATGGAAATTGAAATCGAAATGGAAATGGAAATCAAAATCGAAATTGAAATTGAAATTGAAATTGAAATTGAAATTGAAATTGAAATTGAAATGGAAATGGAAATTGAAATGGAAATGGTATTGGAAAAAGAAATGGAAATGGAAATCTAAATAGAAATGGAAATCGAAATTGAAATGGAAATGGAAATCGAAATGGAAATCGAAATGGAAATTAAAATTGAAATTGAAATGGAAATGGAATTCGAAATGCAAATTGAATTTAAAATAGAAATTGAAAATGAAAATGGAATTGAAACTGATATTGAAATTGAAATTGAAGTTGATATTGAAGTTGAAATTGATAGTAATATTGAAATTGAAATTGAAATGGAAATTGAAATGGAAATGGTATTGGAAAAAGAAATGGAAATGGAAATGGAAATCGAAATGGAAATCGAAATGGATATCGAAATGGAAATGGAAATGGAATTCGAAATGCAAATTGAAATTGAAATTGAATTTAAAATAGAAATTGAAATTGAAATTGAAAGTGAAATTGGTATTAAAAATAAATGGAAATTGAAATGGTAATCAAAATGGAAATCGAAATAGAAATCGAAATGGAAATGGAAAAATAAATGGAAGTTGAAATTGAAATGGAAATGGAAATCGAAATTGAAATGGAAATGGAAATTGAAATGGAAATCGAAATGGAAATTAAAATTGAAATCGAAATGGAAATGGAATTCGAAATGCAAATTGAATTTAAACTAGAAATTGAAAATGAAAATGGAATTGAAACTGATATTGAAATTGAAATTGAAGTTGATATTGAAGTTAAAATTGATAGTAATATTGAAATTGAAATTGAAATATAAATTGAAATGTAAATGGAAATTGAAATGGAAATGGTATTGGAAAAAGAAATGGAAATGGAAATGGAAATCGAAATGGAAATCGAAATGGATATCGAAATGGAAATCGAAATGGAATTAGAAATGCAAATTGAAATGGAAATTAAATTTAAAATAGAAAATGAAATTGAAATTGAAAGTGAAATTGGTATTAAAAATAAATGGAAATTGAAATGGTAATCAAAATGGAAATCGAAATAGAAATCGAAATGGAAATGGAAAAATAAATGGAAGTTGAAATTGAAATGGAAATGGAAATTAAAATTGAAATGGAAATAAAAATTGAAATGGAAATCGAAATGGAAATTAAAATTGAAATCGAAATGGAAATGGAATTCGAAATGCAAATTGAATTTAAAAAAGAAATTGAAAATGAAAATGGAATTGAAACTGATATTGAAATTGAAATTGAAGTTGATATTGAAGTTGAAATTGATAGTAATATTGAAATTGAAATTGAAATTGAAATTGAAATGGAAATTGAAATGTAAATGGAAATTGAAATGGAAATTGGTATTGGAAAAAGAAATGGAAATGGAAATGGAAATCGAAATGGAAATCGAAATGGATATCGAAATGGAATTCGAAATGCAAATTGAAATGGAAATTGAATTTAAAATAGAAATTGAAATTGAAATTGAAAGTGAAATTGGTATTAAAAATAAATGGAAATTGAAATGGTAATCAAAATGGAAATCGAAATAGAAATCGAAATGGACATGGAAAATAAATGAAAGTTGAAATTGAAATGGAAATGGAAATTAAAATTGAAATGGAAATTAAAATTGAAATGGAAATTGAAATGGAAATTGGAATGGAAATGGAAAAACAAATGGAAATTAAAATTGAAATGGATATTGAAATGGAACTTGAAATGGAAATTGGAATGGAAATGGAAAAAGAAATGGAAATTAAAATGGAAATTGAAATGGAAATTGAAATCGAAATGGAAATCGAAATGCAAATTGAATTGGAAATTGAAATGTAAATTGAATTTAAAATAGAAATTGAAATTGAAATTGAATGTGAAATTGATATTGAAATTGAAACAAATGTAAATTGAAATGGAAATGGAAATTGAAATGGAATTTGTATTGGAAAAAGAAATGGAAATCGAAATGGAAATGGAAATCGCAATGGAAATCGACATGGAAATGGAAATGGAAATTAAAATGGAAATCGAAGTGGATATCGAAATGGAAATCGAAATGGAAAACGTAATGGAAATCATATCGAAATGCAAATCGAAATGGAAATCAATATAAAAGCGGAAATCGAAATGTTAATCGAAATGGAAATCGAACTGCAAATCGAAATGGTAATGGAAATTGAAATGGAAATCGAAATGGAAATTGAAATGGAAATTGAAATGGAAATTGTAAAGGAAATTGAAATTAAAATTAAAATTGAAATTGAAATTGAAATTAAAATTGAAACTGAAACTGAAACTGAAATTGAAATTAAGATAAAATTTGAGATTAAAATTGAAGTTGAAATTGAAATTAAACCGAAATGGAAATTGAAATGGAAATTGAAATGGAAATTAAAATGGAAATTAAAATTGTAATGGAAATAGAAATGGTAATGGAAATCGAAATAGAAATGGAGATCGAAATGGAAATAGAAATAGAAATCGAAATGGAAATCGAAATTGAAATCGACATGGAAATAGAAATGGAAATTGAAATGGAAATCGAAATGGAAATTGAAATGGAAATTGAAATGGTTTATTGAAAATAAAATTGAAATTAAAATTTAAATTGAAATTGAAATTAAAATTGAAGCTGAAACTGAAATTGAAATTAAGATTTAATTTGAGATTGAAATTAAAATTGAAATTGAAATGGAAATTGAAATGGAAATAGAAATTGAAATGGAAATGGTTTTGGAAATAGAAATGGAAATTGAAATAGAAATGGAAACTGAATTGAAAATGGTATTGGAAATAGAAGTGGAAATCAAAATGGAAATCGAAATGGAAATTGAAATGGAAATCGAAATGGAAATCAAAATGGAACTCAAAATGGAAATCGAAATGGAAATTGAAATCTAAATGCAAATTGAAATGGAAATTGAAATGGAAATTTAATAAAAAATAAAAATTGAAATTAAAAATGAAAATGAAATTGATATTGAAATTGAAATTGAATTTGATATTGAAGTTGAAATTGAAAGTGAAATTGATATTGAAATTGAAATTGAAATTGAAATTGAAATTGTATTGGAAATAGAAATGGAAATGGAAAAAGAAATGGAAATCGAAATGGAAATTGAAATGGAAATCGAAATGGAAATCGAAATTGAAATCGAAATGGAAATTGAAATTGAAATCGACATGGAAATGGAAATGGAAATTGAAATGGAAATCGAAATGGAAATTGAAATTGGTTATTGAAAATAAAATTGAAATTAAAATTTAAATTGAAATTGAAATTGAAATTAAAATTGAAACTGAAACTGAAATTGAAATCGAAATGGAAATTGAAATCTAAATGGAAATCGAAATGCCAATTGAAATGGAAATTGAAATGGAAATTTAATTAAAAATAGAAATTGAAATTGAAAATGAAAATGAAATTGAAATTGAAAATAAAGTTAATATTGAAATTGAAATTGAAATTGAAAAGGAAATGATAATGGTATTGGAAATAGAAATGGAAATGGAAAAAGAAATGGAAATCGAAATGAAAATCTAAATGGAAATCGAAATGGAAATCGAAATGGAAATCGAAATGGAAATCAAAATAAAAATGGAAATCGAAATGGAAATCGAAATGGAAAGCGAAATCAAAATGGAAATCGAAATTGAAATCGAAATGGAATTCGAAATAGAAATCGAAATAGAAAACGAACTGGAAAAGAAAATGGAAATGGAAGTTGAAATAGAAATCGAAATGCAAATTGAAATGGAAATTGAAATGGAAATTGAAATTAAATTTGACATTAAAATTAAAATTGAAGTTGATATTGAAATTGAAATGGAAATTGAAATTGAAATTGAAGTGGAAATTGGAATTGGAATTGGATTTGGAATTGGAATCGGAAACGTAATCGAAATTGAAATCGAAGTGGAAATAGAAATCGAAATTGAAAATTAAATGGAAACGAAATGGAAATCGAATTGGAAATGGAAAAATAAATGGAAGTTGAAATTAAAATTGAAATGGAAATGGAAATTATAATTGAATTGGAAATTGAAATGGAAATAAAAGTTGAAATCGAAATGGAAATCGAAATGAAATCGAAATGGAAATCGAAATGGAAATGGAAATCGAAATGAAATCGAAATGGAAATCGAAATGGAAATGGAAATGGAAATTGAAATGGAAATAGAAATGGAAATCGAAATGGAAATCGAAATGGAAATTGAAAAGGAAATTGAAATGGAACTTGAAATGGAAATTGGATTTGAAACCGGAATTGGAATCGGAATTGGAATCGGAATCAGAATCAAAAACGGAATCGGAGTCGGAGTCGGAATCGAAATCAAAATGGAACTCGAAATGGAAATCGAAATGGATATTGAAAAATTAATGAAAATTGAAATGGAAATTGAAATGGAAACTGAAATGGAAATTGAAATGGAAATTGAAATGGAAATTGAATATGAAATTGAAATAGAATTTGGAATTGGAATTGGAATTGGAATCGGAATCGGAATTGGAATCGGAATCGGAAACAGAATCGGTATTGTAATCGAAATCGAAATCGAAGTGGAAATAAAAACGAAATGGAAATTAAAATAGAAACGAAATGGAAATCGAAATGGAAATGGAAAAAAATGGAAGTTTAAATTGAAATTGAAATTGAAATGGAAATGGAAATTAAAATTGAAATGGAAATTGAAATGGAAATAAAAATTGAAATGGAAATGGAAATTGAAATTGAAGTTGATATTGAAGTAGAAATTGAAATCGAAATGGAAATCGAAGGGGATATCGAAATGGTAATCGAAATGAAAAACGTAATGGAAATCAAAATCGATATGTAAATCGAAATGGAAATCGATATAAAAGTGGAAATCGAAATGGAAATCTAAATGGAAATCGAACTGCAAATCGAAATAAAAATGGAAATTGAAATGGAAATTGAAATTTAAATGGAAATAGAATTGGTAATGGAAATCGAAATAGAAATGGAGATCTAAATGGTAATAGAAATGGAAATCGAAATGGAAATCAAAATTGAAATCGACATGGAATGGGAAATGGAAAATGAAATGGAAATCGAAATTGAAATATAAAAGGAATTTGAAATGGTTTATTGAAAATAAAATTGAAATTAAAATTTAAATTGAACTTGAAATAAAAATTGAAACTGAAACTGAAATTGAAATAAAGATTTAGTTTGAGATTGAAATTGAAATTGAAATTGAAATGGAAATAGAAATATAAATGGAAATGGTTTTGGAAATAGAAATGGAAATTGAAATAGAAATGGAAACTGAAATGAAAATGGTATTGGAAATAGAAGTGGACATGGAAAAAGAAATGGAAATCAAAATGGAAATCGAAATGGAAATTGAAATGGAAATCGAAATGGAAATCAAAATGGAAATCGAAATGGAAATCGAAATGGAAATCGAATTCGAAATGGAAATCGAAATGCAAATTGAAATGAAAATTGAAATACAAATTGAATTAAAAATAGAAATTGAAATTGAAAATGACAATGAAATTGTTATTGAAATTGAGATTGAAGTAGATATTGAAGTTGAAATTGAAAGTGGGATTGATATTGAAATTGAAATTGAAATGGAAATGGAAATGGTATTGGAAATAGAAATGGAAATGGAAATGGAAAAATAAATGGTAATCGAAATGGAAATCGAAATTGAAATCAAAATAAAAATGGAAATCGAAATGGAAATTGAAATGGAAATCGAAATGGAAATCGAAATTGAAATCGAAATGGAAATTGAAATTGAAATCGACATGGAAATGGAAATGGAAATTGAAATGGAAATCGAAATGGAAATTGAAATTGGTTATTGAAAATAAAATTGAAATTAAAATTTAAATTGAAATTGAAATTGAAATTAAAATTGAAACTGAAACTGAAATTGAAATCGAAATGGAAATTGAAATCTAAATGGAAATCGAAATGCCAATTGAAATGGAAATTGAAATGGAAATTTAATTAAAAATAGAAATTGAAATTGAAAATGAAAATGAAATTGAAATTGAAAATAAAGTTAATATTGAAATTGAAATTGAAATTGAAAAGGAAATGGAAATGGTATTGGAAATAGAAATGGAAATGGAAAAAGAAATGGAAATCGAAATGAAAATCTAAATGGAAATCGAAATGGAAATCGAAATGGAAATCGAAATGGAAATCAAAATAAAAATGGAAATCGAAATGGAAATCGAAATGGAAAGCGAAATCAAAATGGAAATCGAAATTGAAATCGAAATGGAATTCGAAATAGAAATCGAAATAGAAAACGAACTGGAAAAGAAAATGGAAATGGAAGTTGAAATAGAAATCGAAATGCAAATTGAAATGGAAATTGAAATGGAAATTGAAATTAAATTTGACATTAAAATTAAAATTGAAGTTGATATTGAAATTGAAATTGAAATTGAAATTGAAGTGGAAATTGGAATTGGAATTGGATTTGGAATTGGAATCGGAAACGTAATCGAAATTGAAATCGAAGTGGAAATAGAAATCGAAATTGAAAATTAAATGGAAACGAAATGGAAATCGAATTGGAAATGGAAAAATAAATGGAAGTTGAAATTAAAATTGAAATGGAAATGGAAATTATAATTGAATTGGAAATTGAAATGGAAATAAAAGTTGAAATCGAAATGGAAATCGAAATGAAATCGAAATGGAAATCGAAATGGAAATGGAAATCGAAATGAAATCGAAATGGAAATCGAAATGGAAATGGAAATGGAAATTGAAATGGAAATAGAAATGGAAATCGAAATGGAAATCGAAATGGAAATTGAAAAGGAAATTGAAATGGAACTTGAAATGGAAATTGGATTTGAAACCGGAATTGGAATCGGAATTGGAATCGGAATCAGAATCAAAAACGGAATCGGAGTCGGAGTCGGAATCGAAATCAAAATGGAACTCGAAATGGAAATCGAAATGGATATTGAAAAATTAATGAAAATTGAAATGGAAATTGAAATGGAAACTGAAATGGAAATTGAAATGGAAATTGAAATGGAAATTGAATATGAAATTGAAATAGAGTTTGGAATTGGAATTGGAATTGGAATCGGAATCGGAATTGGAATCGGAATCGGAAACAGAATCGGTATTGTAATCGAAATCGAAATCGAAGTGGAAATAAAAACGAAATGGAAATTAAAATAGAAACGAAATGGAAATCGAAATGGAAATGGAAAAAAAATGGAAGTTTAAATTGAAATTGAAATTGAAATGGAAATGGAAATTAAAATTGAAATGGAAATTGAAATGGAAATAAAAATTGAAATGGAAATGGAAATTGAAATTGAAGTTGATATTGAAGTAGAAATTGAAATCGAAATGGAAATCGAAGGGGATATCGAAATGGTAATCGAAATGAAAAACGTAATGGAAATCAAAATCGATATGTAAATCGAAATGGAAATCGATATAAAAGTGGAAATCGAAATGGAAATCTAAATGGAAATCGAACTGCAAATCGAAATAAAAATGGAAATTGAAATGGAAATTGAAATTTAAATGGAAATACAATTGGTAATGGAAATCGAAATAGAAATGGAGATCTAAATGGTAATAGAAATGGAAATCGAAATGGAAATCAAAATTGAAATCGACATGGAATGGGAAATGGAAAATGAAATGGAAATCGAAATTGAAATATAAAAGGAATTTGAAATGGTTTATTGAAAATAAAATTGAAATTAAAATTTAAATTGAACTTGAAATAAAAATTGAAACTGAAACTGAAATTGAAATAAAGATTTAGTTTGAGATTGAAATTGAAATTGAAATTGAAATGGAAATAGAAATATAAATGGAAATGGTTTTGGAAATAGAAATGGAAATTGAAATAGAAATGGAAACTGAAATGAATGGTATTGGAAATAGAAGTGGACATGGAAAAAGAAATGGAAATCAAAATGGAAATCGAAATGGAAATTGAAATGGAAATCGAAATGGAAATCAAAATGGAAATCGAATTGGAAATCGAAATGGAAATCGAAATCGAAATGGAAATCGAAATGCAAATTGAAATGAAAATTGAAATACAAATTGAATTAAAAATAGAAATTGAAATTGAAAATGACAATGAAATTGTTATTGAAATTGAGATTGAAGTAGATATTGAAGTTGAAATTGAAAGTGGGATTGATATTGAAATTGAAATTGAAATGGAAATGGAAATGGTATTGGAAATAGAAATGGAAATGGAAATGGAAAAATAAATGGTAATCGAAATGGAAATCGAAATTGAAATCAAAATAAAAATGGAAATCGAAATGGAAATCGAAATGGAAATCGAATTGGAAATCGAAATGGAAATCGAAATCAAAATGGAAATATAAATTGAAATCGAAATGGAATTCGAAATAGAAATCGAAATAGAAAACGAACTGGAAATCGAAATGGAAATGGAAATGGAAATGGAAATTGAAATGGAAATCGAAATGGAAATTGAAATGGAAATTGAAATGGAAATTGAAATTAAATTTGACATTAAAATTAAAATTGAAATTGAAGTTGATATTGAAATTGAAATTGAAATTGAAATTGAAATTGAAATTGAAATTGAAAATGAAATGGAAATTGAATTTGAAATTCAAATGGAAATTGAAATGGAAATACAAATGAAAATTAAAATGGAAATTGAAATTGAAATGGAAATTGGAATTGGAATTGGAATCGTAATTGGAATTGGAATTGGAATCGGAAACGTAATCGAAATCAAAATTGAAATCGAAGTGGAAATAGAAATCGAAATTGAAAATTAAATGGAAACGAAATGGAAATCGAAATGGAAATGGAAAAATAAATGGAAGTTGAAATTAAAATTGAAATGGAAATGGAAATTAAAATTGAAATGGAAATTGAAATGGAAATAAAAATTGAAATCGAAATAGAAATCGAATTGAAATCGAAATGGAAATCGAAATGGAAATGGAAATGGAAATTGAAATGGAAATAGAAATGGAAATCGAAATGGAAATCGAAATGGAAATCGAAATGGAAATCGAAATGGAAATTGAAAAGGATATTGAAATGGAAATTGAAATGGAAATTGAAATTAAAATAAAAATTAATATTAAAATTGAAATAAAAATTGATATGGACATTGAAATTGAAATTGAAATTAAGATAAAATTTGAGATTGAAATTGAAATTGAAGTTGATATTGAAATTGAAATTGAAATTGAAATGGAGATTGAAATTGAAATGATAATGTTAATTGAAATGGAAATGGTATTTTAAATAGAAATTGAAATGGAAATCGAAATAGAAATGGAAATGGAAATAGAAAAGGAAATGTAAATGCAAATTGAAATTGAAATCGAAATGAAAATCGAAATGAAAATGGAAATTGAAATGGAAATAGAAATGGAATTTGAAATGGAAATGGAAATGGAAATTGAAATGGAAATTGAAATGGAAATTGGAATTGAAATTGGAATTCGAATCGGAATTGGAATCGGAATTGGAATCGGAATTAAAATAGAAAACGGAATCAAATACGGAATCGAAATCGAAATGTAACTCGAAATGGAAATCGAAATGGAAATGGAAAAATTAATAAAAATTGAAATGGAAATTGAAATGGAAATTGATATGAAAATATAAATGGAAATGGAAATTAAAATTGAAATGGGAATTGATATGGAAATGGAAATTGAGATGGAAATGGAGATGGAAATGGAAAAAGAAATTAAATTGAAATGGAGATTGGAATTGAAATAGAAATGGAAATTGTAAAGGAAATAGAAATGTTAATGGAAATCGAAATAGAAATGGAGATCTAAATGGTAATAGAAATGGAAATCGAAATGAAAATCGATATGGAAATCGAAATTGAAATTGAAATCGAAATGGAAATTGAAATGGAAATTGAAATGCTAATCGAAAATAAAATTGAAATTAAAATTGAAATTAAAATTGAAATTAATATTGAAATTAAACTTGAAACTGAAACTGAAATTGATATTAAGATATAATTTGAGATTGAAATTGAAATTGAAATTGAAATTGAAGTTGATATTGAAATTGAAATTGATATTGAAATTGAAATGGAAATTGAAATGGAACTTGAAATGGAAATTGGAATTGAAATGGAAATGGAAAAAGAAATGGAAATTGAAATGGAAATTGAAATGGAAATTCAAATCGAAATGGAAATCGAAATGCAAATTGAAATGGAAATTGAATTTAAAATAGATTTTGAAATTGAAATTGAAAGTGATATTGAAATGGAAATTGGAATGGAACTTGAAATGGAAATTGGAATGGAAATGGAAATGGAAAAAGAATTGGAAATTAAAATGGAAATTGAAATGGAAATTCAAATCGAAATGCAAATTGAAATGGAAATTGAACTGGAAATTTAATTAAAAATTGAAATTGAAATTGAAAATGAAAATGAAATTGATATTGAAATTGAAATTGAAGTTGATATTGAAGTTGAAATTGAAAGTGAGATTGATATTGAAATTGAAATTGATATTGAAATGGAAATGGAAATGGTATTGGAAATGGAAATGGAAATGGAAAAAGAAATGGAAAACGAAATCGAAATCGAAATGGAAATTGAAATCAAAATGTAAATCGAAATTGAAATCAAAATGGAATTCGAAATAGAAATCGAAATAGAAAACGAACTGGAAATCGAAATGGAAATGGAAATTGAAATGGAAATCGAAATGGAAATTGAAATGGAAATTGAATTTGAAGTTGAAGTTGATATTGAAGTTTAAATTGAAATTGAAATTGAAATGGAAATGGAAATTGAAATGGAAATGGTATTGGAAATAGAAATGGAAATGGAATTCGAAATAGAATTGGAAATTGAAATGGAAATCGAAATGGAATTGAAATTGAAATTGAAATTGAAATGGAAATTGAAATGAAAATTGAAATGGAAATTTGAATTTGAATTGGAATTGAAATTGGAATTGAAGTTGATATTAAAGTTGAAAATGAAAATGAAATTGAAATTGAAATTGAAATGGAAATTGAAATGGAAAAGGAAATTGAAATGAAATTGGTATTGGATATAGAAAAGGAATTCGAAATAGAAATGGAAATCAAAATGGAAATGGAAATGGAAATCAAAATGGAAATTGAAAAGGAAATCGAAATTGAAATCGAAATGGAAATCGAAAAGGAAATTGAAATGGAAATTGAAATTAAAATAGAAATTAAAATTGAAATTGAAATTATAATTGACATTAAAATTGAAACTGAACCTGAAATTAAAATTAAGACTAAATTTGAGATTGAAATTGAAATTGAAGTTAATATTGAAGTTGAAATTGAAATTGAAATTGAAATGGAAATGGAAATTGAAATGGAAATCGTATTGGAAATAGAAATGGAAATGGAATTCGAAATAGAAATGGAAATCGAAATGGAAATCGAAAAGGAAATCGAAATGGAATTGAAATTGAAATTGAAATTGAAATGGAAATTGAAATGAAAATTGAAATGGAAATAGGAATTTGAATTGGAATTGAAATTGGAATTGAAGTTGATATTAAAGTTGAAAATGAAAATGAAATTGAAATTGAAATGGAAATTGAAATGGAAAAGGAAATTGAAATGGAATTGGTATTGGATATAGAAAAGAAAATCGAAATAGAAATAGAAATCAAAATGGAAATGGAAATGGAAATCAAAATGGAAATTGAAAAGGAAATCGAAATTGAAATCGAAATGGAAATCGAAAAGGAAATTGAAATGGAAATATAAATTAAAATAGAAAATAAAATTGAAATTGAAATTATATTTGACATTAAAATTGGAACTGAACCTGAAATTAAAATTAAGCCTAAATTTGAGATTGAAATTGAAATTGAAGTTAATATTGAAGTACAAATTGAAATTGAAATGGAAATTGAAATGGAAATGGAAATTGAAATTGAAATAGAATTCGAAATAAAAATTGAAATGGAAATCGAAATAGAAATGGAAATCGAAATGGAAATCGAAATGGAAATCGAAATGGAAACCGAAATGGAAATCGAAATGGAATTGAAATTGAAATTGAAATGGAAATTGAAATGAAAATTGAAATGGAAATTGGAATTTGAATTGGAATTGAAATTGGAATTGAAGTTGATATAAAAGTTGAAAATGAAAATGAAATTGAAATTGAAATGGAAATGGAAATTGAAATGGAAAAGGAAATTGAAATGGAATTGGTATTGGATAAGGAAAAGGAAATCGAAATAGAAATGGAAATCGAAATGGAAATGGAAATGGAAATCAAAATGGAAATTGAAAAGGAAAATGAAATTGAAATCGAAATGGAAATCGAAAAGGAAATTGAAATGGAAATTGAAATTAAAATAGAAATTAAAATTGAAATTGAAATTGACATTAAAATTGAAACTGAACCTGAAATTAAAATTAAGACTAAATTTGAGATTGAAATTGAAATTGAAGGTAATATCGAAGTTGAAATTGAAATGGAAATTGAAATGGAAATGGAAATTGAAATGGAAATAGAATTGGAAATAGAAATTGAAATGGAAATCGAAATAGAAATGGAAATCGAAAGGGAAATCGAAATGCAAATTGAAATGGAAATTGAAATAGAAATTCAATTAAAAATAGAAATTAAAATTGAAAATGAAAATGAAATTGATATTGAAATTGAAATTGAAGTAGATATTGAAGTTGAAATTGAAAGTGAGATTGATATTGAAATTGAAATTGAAATGGAAATCGATATCAAAATGTCTATCGAAATTGAAATCGAAATGGAATTCGAAATAGAAATCAAAATAGAAAACGAACTGGAAATCGAAATGGAAATGGAAAATGAAATGGAAATCGAAATTGGAATTGAAATGGAAATTGAAATTAAATTTTAAATTAAAATTAAAATTGAAATTGAAGTTGATATTGAAGTTGAAATTGAAATTGAAATTGAAAATGAAATGGAAATTGAAATTGAAATGGAAATACAAATGAAAATAAAGGGAAATTGAAATGGAAATGTAAATGGTAATGGAAATAGAAATGGTAATGGAAATCGAAATAGAAATGGAAATCGAAATGGTACTTGAATTGGAAATCGAAATGAAAATCGAAATGGAAATCGAAATGGAAATCGACATGGAAATAGAAATGGAAATCGAAATGGATATCGAAATGGAAATCGAAATGGAATTCGAATGGGAAATCGAAATGGAAATCGAATTGGAATTGAAATGGAAATTGAAATGGAAATTGAAATGGAAATTGGAATGAAAATTGAAATTGAAATTGGAATTTGAATTGGAATTGAAATTGGAATTGAAGTTGATATTAAAGTTGAAAATGAAAGTAAAATTGAAATTGGAATGGAAATTGAAATGGAAAAGGAAATTGAAATGTAATTGGTATTGGAAATAGAAATGGAAATAGAAATAGAAATGGAAATCAAAATGGAAATTGAATTAGAAATGGAAATTGACATGGAAATCGAAATGGAAATCGAAATGGAAATCGAAATTGAATCGAAATGGAATTGAAATGGAAATTGAAATGGAAATTGAAATGAAAATTGAAATGGAAATTGGAATTTGAATTGGAATTGTAATTGGAATTGAAGTTGACATTAAAGTTGAAAATGAAAGTGAAATTGAAATTGATATGGAAATTGAAATGGAAAAGGAAATTGAAATGGAATTGGTATTGGAAATAGAAATGGAAATCGAAATAGAAATGGAAATCAAAATGGAAATGGAAATAGAAATGGAAATTGACATGGAAATCGAAATTTAAATCGAAATGGAAATCAAAATCGAAATTGAAATTGAAATTGAAATTGAAATGGAAATTGAAATGGAAATGGAAATTGAAATGGAAATGAAAATTGAAATGGAAATTGGAATTTGAATTGGAATTGTAATTGGAATTGAAGTTGATATTAAAGTTGAAAATGAAATTGAAATTGAAATGGAAATTGAAATGGAAAAGGAAATTGAAATGGAATTGGTATCGGAAATAGAAATGGAAATTGAAAAAGAAATGGAAATCAAAATGGAAATGGAAATGGAAATAGAAATGGAAATTGACATGGAAATGGAAATTGAAATCGAAATGGAAATCAAAATCGAAATTGAAATTGAAATTGATATGGAAATCGAAATGGAAATCGAAATGGAAATCGAAATGGAAATCGAAATTGAAATCGAAATGGAAATGGAATTCGAAATGCAAATTGAATTTAAAATAGAAATTGAAAATGAAAATGGAATTGAAACTGATATTGAAATTGAAATTGAAGTTGATATTGAAGTTGAAATTGATAGTAAAATTGAAATTGAAATTGAAATGGAAATTGAAATGGAAATGGAAATTGAAATGGAAATGGTATTGGAAAAAGAAATGGAAAAGGAAATCGAAATAGAAATGAAAATCGAAATGGAAATCGAAATTGAAATCGAAATGGAATTCGAAATGCAAATCTAAATGGAAATTGAATTTAAAATAGAAATTGAAATTGAAAGTGAAATTGGTATTGAAATTGAAATGGAAATATAAATGGAAATCAAAATGGAAAGCGAAATAGAAATCGAAATGGAAATGGAAAAATAAATGGAAGTTGAAATTGAAATGGAAATGGAAATTAAAATTGAAATGGAAATAAAAATTGAAATTGAAATGGAAAGTGTAATGGAAATTGGAATGGAAATGGAAAAAGAAATGGAAATTAAAATTGAAATTGAATTGGAAATTTAAATGGAAATTAAAATTGAAATGGATATTGAAATGGAACTTGAAATAAAAATTGGAATGAAAATGGAAATGGAATAAGAAATGGAAAATAAAATGGAAATTGAAATGGAAATTGAAATCGAAATGGAAATCGAAATGCAAATTGAAATGGAAATTGAAATGGAAATTTAATTAAAAATAGAAATTGAAATTGAAAATGAAATGAAATTATATTGAAATTGAAATTGAAGTTGATATTGAAGTTGAAATTTAAAGTGAGATTGATATTGAAATTGAAATTGAAAAGGAAATGGAAATGGTATTGGAAGTAGAAATGGAAATGAAAAAAGAAATGGAAATCGAAATGAAAATCGAAATGGAAATCAAAATGGAAATCGAAATGGAAAGCAAAATAAAAATGGAAATCGAAATGGAAATCGAAATCAAAATGTAAATCGAAATGGAAATTGAAATGGAATTCGAAATAGAAATCGAAATAGAAAACGAACTGGAAATCGAAATGGAAATGGAAATGGAAATGGAAATTGAAATGGGAATTGAAATTAAATTTTAAATTAAAATTAAAATTGAAATTGAAGTTGATATTGAAGTTGAAATTGAAATTGAAATTGAAATTGAAAATGAAATGGAAATTGAAATTGAAATGGAAATACAAATGAAAATTGAAATGGAAATTGAAATGGAAATTGGAATCGGAAACGTAATCGAAATCGAAATCGAAGTGGAAATAGAAATCGAAATGGAAAATTAAATGGAAACGAAATGGATATCGAAATGGAAATGGAAAAATAAATGGAAGTTGAAATTAAAATTGAAATGGAAATGGAAATAAAAATTGAAATGGAAATTGAAATGGAAATAAAAATTGAAATTGAAATGGAAATTGAAATGGAAATTGAATTGGACATTTAAATGGAAATTGAAATTGAAATGGATTTTGAAATGGAATTTGAAAATGAAATAGAAATGGAAATTGAATTTAAAGTGAATTTGATATTGAAGTTAAATTGAAATTGAAATGGAAATGGAAATTTAAATGGAAATGGTATTGGAAATAGAAATGGAAATGGAAATCGAAATAGAAATGGAAATCGAAATGGTAATCGAAATGGAAATCGAAATGGAAATCGAAATGGAAATTGAAATGGAAATCGAAATGAAATTGAAATGGAAATTGAAATGGAAATTGAAATGAAAATTGAAATGGAAATTGGAATTCGAATACGAATTGAAATTGGAATTGAAGTTGATATTAAAGTTGAAAATGAAAGTGAAATTGAAATTGAAATGTAAATTGAAATGGAAAAGGAAATTGAAATGGAATTGGTATTGGAAATAAAAATGGAAATGGAAAGAGAAATGGAAATCAAAATGGAAATGGAAATGGAAATAGAAATGGAAATTGACATGGAAATCGAAATTGAAATCGAAATGGAAATCAAAATCGAAATTGAATTTTAAATTGAAAAGGAAATTGAAATGGAATTGGAAATTGAAATGGAAATGGTATTGGAAAAAGAAATGGAAATGGAAATCGAAATAGAAATGAAAATCGAAATGGAAATCGAAATGGAATTCGAAATGGAAATCTAAATGGAAATCGAAATGGAAATGGAATTCGAAATGCAAATTGGAATGGAAATTGAATTCAAAATAGAAATTGAAATTGAAATTGAAAGTGAAATTGGTATTGAAATTGAAATTGAAATGGAAATTGAAATGGAAATCAAAATGGAAATCGAAATGGAAATGGAAAAATAAATGGAAGTTGAAATTGAAATTGAAATGGAAATGGAAATTAAAATTGAAATGGAAATAAAAATTGAAATTGAAATGGAAATTGAAATGGAAATTGAAATGGAAATTGGAATGGAAATGGAAATGGAAAAAGAAATGGAAATTAAAATGGAAATTGAATTGGAAATTTAAATGGAAATTAAAATTGAAATGGATATTGAAATGGAACTTGAAATGGAAATTCGAATGGAAATTGAAATGGAAAAAGAAATGGGAATTAAAATGGAAATTGAATTGGAAATTTAAATGGAAATTGAAATTGAAATGGATATTGAAATGGAATTTGAAATGGAAATTGAAATGGAAATTGAATTTGAAGTTGAGGTTGATATTGAAGTTGAAATTGTAATTGAAATTGATATTGAAATGGAAATGGAAATTGAAATGGAAATGGTATTGGAAATAGAAATGGAAATGGAATTCGAAATAGAAATCGAAATCGAAATGGAAATCGAAATGGAAATCGAAATGGAATTGAAATTGAAATTGAAATGGAAATTGAAATGAAAATTGAAATGGAAATTGGAATTTGAATTGGAATTGAAATTGGAATTGAAGTTGATATTAAAGTTGAAAATGAAAATGAAATTGAAATTGAAATGGAAATTGAATTGGAAAAGGAAATTGAAATGGAATTGGTATTGGATATAGAAAAGGAAATCAAAATAGAAATGGAAATCAAAATGGAAATGAAAATGGAAATGGAAATCAAAATGGAAATTGAAAAGAAAAATGAAATTGAAATCGAAATGGAAATCGAAAAGGAAATTGAAATGGAAATTGAAATTAAAATAGAAATTAAAATTGAAATTGAAATTGACATTAAAATTGAAACTGAACCTGAAATTAAAATTAAGACTAAATTTGAGATTGAAATTGAAATTGAAGGTAATATCGAAGTTGAAATTGAAATGGAAATTGAAATGGAAATGGAAATTGAAATGGAAATAGAAATTGAAATGGAAATTGAAATGGAAATAGAATTGGAAATAGAAATTGAAATGGAAATCGAAATAGAAATGGAAATCGAAATGGAAATCGAAATAAAAATCGAAATGAAAATCGAAATGGAAATCGAAATGGAAATCGAAATCTAAATAGAAATCGAAATAGAAATGGAAATTGAAATGGAAATTGAGATGGAATTTGAAATGGAAATTGAAATGGAAATTGAAATGGAAATTGAAATGGAAATTGTAATGGAAATTGGATTTGAAATTGGAATTGTAATCGGAATTGGAATCGGAATCAGAATCAAAAACGGAATCGGAGTCGGAATCGAAATCGAAATAGAAATGGAACTCGAAATGGAAATCGAAATGGAAATCAAAATGGATATGGAAAAATTAATGAAAATTGAAATGAAAATTGAAATGGAAACTGAAATGGAAATTGAAACGGAAATTGAAATGGAAATTGAAATGGAAATGGAAATTAAAATTGAAATGGAAATCGAAATGGAAATCGAAATGGATATCAGAATGGATATCAGATTGGAAATCGAAATTGAAAACGCAATGGAAATGGAAATGGAAAAAGAAATTGGAATTGAAATGGAAATTGAAATGGAGATTGAAATGGAATTAGATATTGAAATTGAAATTCAAATGGAAATTGAAATGCAAATTGAAATGGAAATTGTAATGGAAATTGGATATGAAATTGAAATAGAAATTGGAATTTAAATCGTAATCGAAATCGAAATCGAAGTGGAAATGGAAATTGAAATGGAAATCAAAATGGATATCGAAATAGAAATCGAAATTGAAATGGAAAAATAAATGGAAGTTGAAATTGAAATTGAAATGGAAATGAAAATTGAAATGAAAATTGAAATGGAAATAAAAATTGAAATTGAAATTGAAATTGAAATGGAAATTGAAACGTAAACTGAAATTGAAATTTAGATTAAATTTGAGATTGAAATTGAAATTGAAATTGAAGTTGATATTGAAGTTGAAATTTATTTTTACGCTCTGAAATTGTTGCATTAAAATGCACATTAGCGGATGACTCCGTTAAAAGTTAGTGTTGCGGCATCTCCCGCAGTTTCTTTGGAATTCATAAAATAACATACGCGTGTAAAATTTCGGCATTGTACCCTGTGATGAAAAAAACAAACAAATGGTATAAAAAGACTTTGAAATTCTTTAAAGGAAAAATTGAGGAAATATACCCGATTTCATTGAAAACACGTACATTTAATTAAAAAGATCATTTTTCTGTGGGCATAGCACTAAATATTCGTGTTTAAAATTATCCAATCATATTTTTCAAGTGAAAGTCAACGTATAGTGAAAAAAGGAGTTTGAAACACTTTAAAGGAAAATACTGAGAGAACATACACCATTTCATCGAAAACACGCAAAGATGACAATAGCGAGACGTTTTTAGCATGGATGTACAAAAAAATATACGCGTCTCAAATTTTGACCACCATATTTTCCGATGTAAAAATCAACGAATGCTGTAAAAAGGAGTTTCATATGCTTGAAAGATATAAATGGAGAAAAAATACGCAACATTATTGAAAAAAAATAATAATAAAAACGAACTGTTTTCTTCGGACGTAATTAAAAACGTTGGCTTTTAAATTTTTACTCCATATATTCCGATGCAGAAATCCAAGAATGATAAAAAAGAGTTTGAAATACTAAAAAGGAAAATATTGAGAGAACACACGCGAATTTATCGAAAACTCGCAAAATGGAATAAAGCAAGTAATTTTCTATTGATTTACCATCAAATTTACGCCATTACCGTATTTTGCCATGGAAAAATTAACGAAAGATGAAAATGGGAGTTTGAAATAATTGGCATCAAAAAATTGAGAGAAAATAGGTGATTTCATCGGAAATCCGATAAATGATTAAAAACCACTAATTTTCTCTTATAATACTACAATAAAAACGCTTCTAAAATTATAAAAGCATATTTTGCAAGGGAATAATCAACGAATGTTGAAAAAAGGAGTTTGAAGTAGTTGAAAATCGAGAAATGAAAAATTGAGAGAAAATATGCGAATTTTTCGAAAACACGAAAAATCTATTATAATGAGTAGTTTCCTCAGGACATTCCACAAAATATACGCATTTAAAATTAAAACTCCATAATTTGGACTGGGAAAATCGACGATTGGTGAACAATGGTCCTTAAATACTTGAAAAAAGGATGCTTTAAAAGAAAACATTCATAGAAAATACCCGATTTCATTGAAGACACGAAATATGAATAAAAAAGGGCGGTTTTCTGTGTATTTACCATAGCATTAACGCGTAATTTTAAACACCACTTTTTCCATGGAAAAATCAAAGAATATCAAAAGATAGAGTTTAAATACTAGAAAGGGAAAAATATAGGGAAAACACGTAAATGTAACGAAAATAGAAAAATGAATAAAAACGAGCAGTTTTTATAGGACATATCACCAAAAAAATCGTCAAAAATTATGACACTACATTTTATTAATTCTGACCACGGCGTTGAAACTTATTGTACCAGATTTTGCAATGAAAAATCAACGAATTAATAAAAAAGGTGTGAAATATTTGAAAGGAGATAATTTTTAGCAAATACGCGATTTTATTGAAATCACGAAAATCAATTAAAAATGAGCAGTTTTTAAAGGACATCACAACACAAACATACGCGTTTAAAATTTAAGTACCATAAATTGCGATGTAAAAATCAACGAATGGTCAAAAAAAGAGTTTGATATACTATGTAGGGAAATATTGAGAGGAAATACGCGATTTTATCGAAAACAGAAATTAATGAAAACAAGTAGTTTTCTGTGGATGTACAAAAAAAATTTCGGGTCTAAATTTTTTAAAAGATATTTGCCCTGGAAAAATCAACGAAATATGCAAAGTATGTCTTAAATTCTTTAAAGGAAAAAATTGAGAGAAAATACGAGATTTAACGAAAACACGAAAAATAAATACAAGCGAGTAGTTTTCATCGGACATACAACATTATAAATGCGTTTACATATAAAACAAAAAATTTTTCGATGAAAAGATTAACGAATAAAAAAAATGAGTTTAATATTCTAAAAATGAAAAATTGAGAGAAAACGTAATAATGTACCGTATATATACGAAATGTGAATAAATACCAGAAGTTTTTTGTGGTCGTGCAATATATTATACCCGTTTAAAATGTAACTCCATATTTTACGATTCAAAAATCAACGAATTATGGAAGAATTGCACTTGAAATCCTTTAAAAAAAATTAGACAAAATGCTAGATATCTTCGAAAACACGAAAAATGAATAAAAACGAGCCTTTTCTGTGAACATACCAAATTAAATACGAGTTTAAAATCATAAAACTATATTTTGCAATGAAAAAATCAATGAATCATGAAAATAGGAGTTGGAAATACTTGAAAGAAAAAAATCGAAAAATATATGCTGTTTAACGAAAACACAAAAAATGAATGAAAACACAAAGTGTTCTGTGGGCATTCCACAAAAAATATGCGTTCAAAAATATAACTCCATATTTTCCGATGCAAAAATCAACGAACGATGAAGAAAGAAGTTTCAAATAGTAAAATGGCAACAATTCAGGGACACACGCGAATTTATAACAAAATAATTAATAAAAACGAGCAGTTTTCCGTGGACATAAAAAACATACAAATGGTAAAAAAAAGAGTTTGAAATTCTTTAAAGGAAAAATTGAGGGAATATACCCGATTTCATTGAAAACACGTAAATTTAATTTAAAAAATATTTTTCTGTGGACATACCACTAAATATTCGTGTTTAAAGTTATACAATCATATTTTTCAAGGGAAAGTATAGTGAAAAAAGGAGTTTGAAACACTTTAAAGGAAAATACTGAGAGAACATACACGATTTCATCGAAAACAAGCAAAGTTCACAAAAACGAGACGTTTTTAGCATGGATGTACCAAAAAATATACGCGTCTTAAATTTTGACCACCATATTTTCCGATGTAAAAATCAATGAATGCTGAAAAAAGGAATTTCATATGCTTGAAAGATACAAAGGGAGAAAAAATACGCGATATTTTTAAAAACAAAAAAATAATAAAAACGAACTGTTTTCTTCGGACGTAATTAAAAACGTTGGCTTTTAAATTTTTACTCCATATATTCCGATGCAGAAATCCAAGAATGATAAAAAAAGAGTTTGAAATACTAAAAAGAAAAATATTAAGAGAACAAACGCGAATTTATCGAAAACTCGCAAAATTGAATAAAGAAAGTAATTTTCTATTGATTTACCATCAAATTTACGCGTATACTTTTTCCATACCGTATTTAGCCATGGAAAAATTAACGAAAGATGAAAATGGGAGTTTGAAATACTTGGCATCAAAAATTCAGAGAAAATAGGTGATTTCATCGGAAACCCGATAAATGAATAAAAACCACTAATTTTCTTTTATAATACTACAATAAAAACGCTTTTAAAATTATAAAACCATATTTTGCAATGGAATAATCAACGAATGTTGAAAAAAGAAGTTTAAAGTTGTTGAAAAACGAGAAATGAAAAATGGAGAGAAAATATGAGAATTTTTCGAAAACACGGAAAATCTATTATAATCTATTATTTAGTAACAATGCACAATTATTAACACCTTGGAATGATTTTGGTTCTTTTTTTCAGGATCGAAATTTTCGCATTGAAGCCAAAGTGGGGGGGTTTTTTGGCGTTTTCGTGGTTAAAAAAGAAAAATTAATAATTCTTAAAATGGATTAAATGCCTTTTTATCGTCTCAAACATTCACACTTAAACAAAAGAAAGACGTTTTATGCTTAATTTTTGCTTAATTATGCTTAATTTGCGTTTTATGCTTAATTATAACAACATTTTCTGCCATTCTAAAATCAACGAATGTGAAAAAAGGACTTTCAAATACTTGAACGGAAAAATTGAGAGAAAATACGCGATTTCATCTAAACATGAATAAATGAAAAAAACGCGCAGTTGTTTGTTCACATACCTCAAAATATACGCGTATAAAATTATATCACCATTACTTTTGTTGCATAAATCAACGAATGTTTGAAATAGGAGTTAGAAATATTTGAAAAAGGAAATTGAGAGAAATTACGCGATTTCATCGAAAATACCAAAAATGATATGAACGAGAAGTGTTCTGTGGACATACCTCAAAACATACGAGTTGAAAATTATAGCACCACTTTTTGCGATGGAAAAATCAAAGAACGCGTAAAGAGCAGTTTGAAAAACTTGGAAAGAAAAAATTGATAGAAAAACACAATTTAATCGGAAACAAGAAAAATGAAATATAACGAGCAGTTTGCTGTGGAAGTATCATTGTAAAATCAACGAATTTGAAAAAAGGAGTTTGAAATACTTAAAAGGATAGAATTTAGAGACAATACGCGATTTCATCGAAAAAACAAAAAAATGAATAAAAACCAATAATTTTCTGTTGACATTCCACAAAAAACACGTGTTTACAATTAGAGCGCAATTTTTGCGATGGACAAATCAACGATAATTGAAAAAGGAGTTTGAAATATTTGAAAGGAGGAAATTGTGAGAAAATACGCGATTCCTTCCAAAACATAAAAAATGAATAGAAACGAGCATAAATGAATTTGAATGTAGAAAATTGAGAAAAAATCCGTGATTTTATCGAAAACTAAAAAATGAATAAAAACGAGCAGTTTCCTGTGGAAATGCCTAGAAACATTTCCGTTTAAAATTATAACGCCATATTTTAATTTCAAAAAAACAATGAATGCCAAAAAAAGTGGTTTGAAATACTTGAATGGAGAATATTGAGACAAAATAGTGTCGTAGGGGCCGAGACGGCCTGGGGAGCTTTGAAATCATACCAGTGGATCAGTGGCGAAAGATACAATTATTGACCCTCAGTTCCCATGGATTGGCATTGCCATCGTACTCACTTGTAGCGCGAGAGAGAGAGCGAGAGACCGGTACGCTGGGATGCACGAGCGGGCGGCGGTGGGCGCTGGGGAGAGTTGGCAGACGCGGTCACGGCAAGCGTATCCAAGTCGTCTGTCGAGGGGCGGTGGGGGCTGGAGAGAGTCGGCAGACGCGGTCACGACAAGCGTATCCAAGTAGTCTGTCGAGGGGCGGTGGGGGCTGGAGAGAGTCGGCAGACGCGGTCACGGCAAGCGTATCCAAGTCGTCTGTCGAGGGGCGGTGGGGGCTGGAGAGAGTCGGCAGACGCGGTCACGACAAGCGTATCCAAGTCGTCTGTCGAGGGGCGGTGGGGGCTGGAGAGAGTCGGCAGACGCGGTCACGACAAGCGTATCCAAGTCGTCTGTCGAGGGGCGGTGGGGGCTGGAGAGAGTCGGCAGACGCGATCACGACAAGCGTATCCAAGTCGTCTGTCGAGGGGCGGTGGGGGCTGGAGACAGTCGGCAGACGCGGTCACGACAAGCGTATCCTAGTCGTCTGTCGAGGGGCGGTGGGGGCTGGAGAGAGTCGGCAGACGCGGTCACGGCAAGCGTATCCTAGTCGTCTTTCGAGGGGCCTTCGGATCGTCTTTCACGCAGTCACGGCGAGCGTAACTAAATAGTACAGAACGCGGTCACGGCGAGCGTAACCCGGCGAATCCTGGTGACCGCGGCAGTGCGTCCGTTTAAGTATGATTATCGGGCCGACCCTTGCCCTCCGCCGTGCGCCATCCCGGTGCCATTCTGCACGGGACCTCCCCCGCCACCCGTGTGCGTCAGGGCGGCCATTACCCCCTTATCTGCGCTAGTCATACCCCCCCTCTTCCTGGTATTAAAGACCGAATGAGTAGGAGCGGGTGGGTATCGGAATATCGAAGGGGTGTCTAGCCTCCCCTCGACAATAGGCGAATTTATCAAAAACCCGAAAAATTTATAAAAACGTGCAGTTTTCTGTGGGAACACCACAAAACATACGCGTTAAAATTAAAAGACCATTGTTACAGCGCAAAAATCAACTCATGTTTGGAATAGGAGCTTGAAATACTTGAAAGAAAAATATTGAGAGAAAATACGCGACTTCATCGAAAAAAAGAAAAATGAGTGAAAGCAAGCAATTTCCTGTGGATATACCAAAAAACATGACTGTTTAAAACTAAAATACCATTTTTGGCGATGAAAAAATCAACCTTTGTTTGAAATAAGAGTTTGAAATTCTTGTAAGGAATAAAATTGAGAGAAAATACGCGATTAGAATTTTCTGTGGATAAACCAAAAAACATTTGTGTTAAAATTACAACACCATATTTTGCAGTGCGAAAATCTACGAATGCAGTAAAAACGAGTTTGAAATACTTTAAAGAAAAAAATAGGGAGAAAATACGCGATCTTATCGAAAACTCGATAAAGAATAAAAACGAGCAGTTTTTTGTTGATAAACCAAAAAACACAAGCGTTAAAATTAAAACACCATTTTTTGCAATGCAAAAAGAACCAATGTTTGAAAAATGAGTTTGAAATACTTTAAAGGAAAATATTGAGAGAAAATATGCGATTTCATTCAAAACACGAAACATGAATAAAAACGAGAAGTTTTCTGTGGACATAACTTAACATACGTGTTTAAAATTATAACAGCATTTTTGCGATGCATCAATCAACGAATATTGAAAAAAGGAGTTAGAAATACTAGTAAGAACAAAATTGAGACAAAATACGCGATTTCATCAATAACACGAAAAATGAATAAAAGCAAAGTTTTCTGTGGATATACCAGAAAACATGCGTGTTTAGAATGAAAATACCATATTTTGCGATGGAATAACCAACGAATGTTTGAAATAGGAATTAGAAATACTTGAAAGAGAAAATTAAGAGAAAATACGCGATTTCAACCAAAATACAAAAAATGAAAAAAACGAGCAGTTTTGTGGATATACAATCAAACATACGATTTGAAAATTATAACACCTTGTTTTGCGATGATAAATCAACGAACGCGTAAAAAAGCAGTTTGAAATACTTAGAAGGAAAAAATTCAGGGAAAACCGCGATTTCATCACGACAAGAAAACTGAAATAAACGAGCAGTTTTCTGTGGAGATATCACAAAACATACGCGTCTAAAATTATAACACCCTTATTTTTAATTCTAAAATCAACAAATGCGAAAAAAATAGTTTGTAATACTTAAAAGGATAGAATTTAGAGACAATACGCGATTTTTTGCATTGCAAAAATCAACTTATGTTTGAAATAGGAGTTTGAAATACTTGAAGGGAAAAAATTGAGAGAAAATACGTGATTTCTTCAAAAAACCAAGCGTGAATAAAACGAGCCTTCTTTGGACATGCCACAAATCATACGCATTTAAAATTATAACACCATTTTTTACATGTGCATAAAAGGATTTTTAAATACTTCAAAATAAAAATTGAGAGAACATACCCTTACTCATCGAAAAACTAAAAATAAATAAAAACGAGCAGTTTTCTTTGGACATACCAGGAAATATAGGCGTCTTTCATTTTGTTTTTAAAATTAAAAACATCCTGTGATAGCATCGCCATCTGTCAGGCACAATTTTTGCAAGAATTTATAGAGTTAATTTCAAGAGGTTTTGTACCATTATGACATACATACCTACTGGCATCGGGAGGGATGGACCTGAAGCCAAGGCAATACAACGCCTTGATTCGTCATCTCGATCAACTCTTGACAGATGGCGATGCTACCTCAGTTTTTCCCACTTCATTAACAGGTGTTCTCTTAATCCTTAACTTGATGAACTATTATGCAGTAAAACTGGAAATTTAACTTCACATCCAATTTGACATCAGGAATTGTATTAACAGATTTCTAACTCAATGGCAACCTTCACCCCAAGGGTGGCCTTATACTTATAACGAAAACACGGATATTGTAAATAATAGTATTTTAACAAATATTTTACATTAATCAACACCCTTGAAAACTTTTGGTTATATTTCTCAGCATCAAATATTTCGTATTGAAGCCAAAGTGGGGAGGTCTTGGCACTTTTCATGGTGAAATGGGAAAAAAGTTATAATAATATAATTAATGGCATTATGTACCTTAAGTATTTACTCTAAAAAAATAATGACGTTTATTACATAATTTATGGAAATACTTACACATTTTCAATCGAGAAAAATTTTGCTTAATCATTTATTACGTTATTCTTTTGTCTTCGAGCATTTATTCCGGGTTTTTATTTTAATATGGTTACAAAGAACATTATGAAAAACCTTTGAAACATTTTCGTTCTAAATTCCTTTCCGGCCCTCCACCGGGTTATATCGTCCATATTGGCCGACGTTTCAATGTCCGACTCGGTCATCGTCTTCAGGGCTTCTGAATTCAGAAGCCCTGAACGTCGGCCAATATATACGATATAACCCGGTTGAGGACCCGAGAGGAATTTACGCAGCTGATACGCTAGGAAAACACCAAATCATTTATCATTTTGGTTTTAAATTTCAGGGTCGAATATTTCGTATAAAATCCAAAGGGATGTATTGACACTTTAATGGTGAAATGAGAAAAATAAAGAATTCTAAAAATTGAATAAATGCCTTTTGAACACCACAAGTATCTACTCTAAAACAAGAGAATGACGTTTTATGCATTATTTATGGATTTTTCTGCAAATTTACAATTGAAGGAAATTTTGCTTAATCATTTAATACGTTATAATTTGTCTTCGAGCACTTATTCTGGGTTTTTATTTTTATATGGTAACAATGAGCTTTATGAACACCTTTGAAACCTTTTGGTTCCATTTTTCAGGATCGAATATTTCGTATTGAAGCAAAAGGCTTAAAGGTATTGGCACTTTTCATGGTGCAATGAGAAAAATAAAAAATACTAAAAATGGAATTAATGCCTTTTGAACACCTCAAGTATTTCTTCTCAAAAAAGAATGACTTTCATGCATACTTTTCGGAAATATCTGCACATTTAAAACTGAGGAAAGATTTGCTTTACGTTATTATAAAAATGTGAAATATCGGCCGATTTATAGTCCAGAAAGTATTTGATGAATCTCATTATTTGCGCTATTCTACACTTCCGGATCATAAATTCTGGGTTTTATTTAATTGATATTCTAACACTGAACATTTATAACACCCTTGAAACCATTACGTTCACATTTTTAGGAATTAGGTTTTTGCGTTGAAGCCTAATGGGTAAATTTTAAAAATCGAAAATGGAAGTTTTGCCTTCAAAACTCCTTAAATGTTGAATCTATTACAAAAAAGGACCGTAAATGGCTAAATTTACAAATATTTGCCGATTGATAGGTCAGCAAAATTTTGATTAATTACATTATTTACGCTATTCTACTCTTCCGGATTATAACTTCTTGGTGTGTTTAAATTGATATTCTAACAATGAACATTTATAACAACATTGGAATTAATACGTTTACATTTTAATGGTAGTTTTGCGCGTGGAAGCCAAAGGGCTACTATTCAAGGAAAACCCCAAAAAATTGAAAAATGCAAATATGGCAGTTTTGACTTCAAAACACCCTAAATATTTAATACTCTTTTTTACTCTTTAATAAAAAGAGGACAGTATTGGCATATTTATAATCCAGAAAAATTTTGATGAATGACATTATTTACTCTGATCTACTCTTCAGAATCATAAATTTGTGGTTTCCTTAATTGGTGTCAAAAAATGAACATTTATAACACTCTTGAAACTATAACGTTCACGTTTTTAAGATTTAGTTTTTTGAGTTGAATCCAAAGAAACTATTTTTCAAGGAAAACGCAATAATTTGAAAAATGTAAAAATGGTAGTTTTGCCTTCTTAACACCCTAAATGTTTCTAATATAGCAAAAGAGGAAAGTTTATGGCCAAACACGTTAAATATTGGCCGATTTATAGTCCATAACAATATTGATTAATGACATGACTTACGCTTTTCTACTCTTCCGGATATAATTTTTTTAATTAATATTCTAACAAGGAATATATATAACACCCCTGAAACCCTTACGATCACATTTTTAAGATTTATTTCTTTAATTAATGCCGATTTATAGTCCAGAACAATTTTAATGAATCAATTTTATAACGCTATTTTACTCTCCCGGATATAAATTCTGGGTTTTTTTAAATTGAAATTCCAAAAAGAAATACTAATAACACCCATGAAACCCTTACGGTCACATTTTTAAGATTTATTTTTTGCGTTGCAGTCCAAAGTATTGCAACTTTTCAAGTAAAAACGCAAATAAATGAAAAATTCAAAATTGCAGTTTTACCTTCCTACCACCCTAAAGGTTTAATCTATAAAAAACGACAGTAGAAAGATATAAATGTAAAACATTGGCCAATGTATAGTCCAGAATAAATTTACTGAATCACATTATTTACACTATTCCACTCTTCCGGATCATAAATTCTGGGTTTTCTTAATTGATATTCTAACAATGAACATTTATAATACCTTGGAAACCATTACGTTTACATTTTTAGCGTTGAAGCCATAAGGGGGGTATAACTACTTTTCAAGGAAGCAAGCAGAAAATTGAAAAATGAAAGAATGGATGTTTAGCCTTCTTAACACCATAAATGTTTTATACATAGCAAAAAAAAGGACATTACTTGGCTAAAAATGTGAAATGATGGTCAATGTATAGTCAAGAAATTTTGATGAATCACATAATTTACGCTATTCTACACTTCCGGATCTTTAATTCTGGGTTTTTAATGGATAATCTTCAAGGATCATTTATAACACCCTTAAAAAAATTACGCTCACATTTTTAGGATTTAGTTTTACTACTTTTCAAGAAAAGAATCAAAAAATTGGAAAATGAAAAATGGAAGTTTTGCCTTCTAAACACCCTACATGTTAAATCTATAATTAAAAAGGACAGTACATGGCTAAAAATGTAAAATATTGGGCAATTTATAATCCAGAAAATTTGTGATGAATCACATTCTTGGATCTTTTCTTCTTTCTGGATCATTAATTATGGTTTTTTTTAAATTGATATTCTAACAAGGAACATAAATAAAGCCCTTCCACCATTTTATTGCTACTTTTCAGGGAAATTTGGGGGTGCAACTACTTTTCAAGGAAAAACGCAAAAAATGAAAAATGCTCATATAGCAGTTCTGCCTGCAAAACACCGAAAGAAAAATTCCGGATCATAAATTCTGAGTTTTTTAAATTGATATTCTAATAAAATTAAGAATACTAAGTAATTTAATTTAAATTGATATTCAAACAATGAATATTTATAACCCCACTAAACCATTACGTTCCCATATTTAGAATTTAGTTTTGTGCGCAGAAGCCAAATGGGGGGTATTGTTACTTTGCCTACAAATTAAAAAATATAAAAATGGTATTTTCCTTCTAAATACCCTAAATGTTTACTCTTTAATTGAAAGAGAATCCTACTTGGCTAAAAATTTTAAATATTGGGCGATTTATAGTTAAGAAAAACTTATATGAATCACATTATTTACGCTAGCCTACTCTCCCGGATTAAAAATTCTGGGTTTTTTATTTGATATTCTCACTGTGAATAATTATAATACCTTTGAAACCATTAAGTTCACATTTAAGGGATTTATATTTTTGCAATAAAGTCAAATTTGGGGGCATTGCTACTTTTCGAGGATATACGCAAAAAAATTCCAAAATTGCTGTTTTTCCATCTAAAAACCCTTCAGGTTTAATTTTAAATGAAAAATGACAGTAAATGGCTGAAATTGAAAAATTTTGGCCGATTTATTGTGCAGAAAAATTTTGATGAATCACAGTATTTAAGCTATTCTACTCTTACGGATCATAAATTCTGGGTTTTTATTGATATTCGAACAATGAACTTTTATAACACCCTTACGAAATTGTGTTTATATTTTTAAGATTTCGTTTTTTGCATTAAGGCGAAAGGAACTTTTCAATGAAAAACGCAATATTTGAAAAATGGAAAAATGGCAGTTTTGCCTTCTAAAAACCCTAAATGTTTTATGTATAGCAAAATAAAGACATTAAATGGGAAAAATCTTGAAAAATTGGGGAATTAGTAGATAGAGAATGAGGGTCCTCCGTCAGCTGCCATTTGGAAAAAGTCGGATATATTGGATTTTGAATGTTGTTAAACGACATGACTGTCGACATCTGATGTTAAAAAGGGAACTGCGGCGGCCATATTGGATTTTACAAATATGGTAATGTGAGGTTATGTATAGCTCTCTGATTTGTGCATGTGAGCGCTTAGCGTTATTAAACTGTTTTTCGAGAGAACCATGATGGCGTTATTCCATTCTGAACAGTTGAAAAAGGGAAACTGCAAAACGGAATAAGTGTCACCACCTGGTTTAAATAGAGTGACCTGAGGCCACTTAAAGGTCAAAAAAGGTGTTGTTTTGGATTTTCCAACTAAGCTAATGTGTGCTTTTTGATTGGTGAACGTAGGTGCATAGCGTTATTCGTAGTTTAGTATTAATAGTTTTCCGAAGCGCGGTGACATTATTGAATAGTTAAAAGTAGCAAGCGCCAAATGCGAACTGCGCTGGATAGCGTAGCGCAGTGAAATGCAGGTGGGTGTTATTCAAATTTCTTAAAAGCGCAATGGTACGTGGCAAATGCGCGTAAGCGCAGCGGTGAGTGCGCATGCGTGGCGGGGGCGGATCGGGTTGGATCATGTTCGCATCTTGCGCATGCGCAACCAGGACTGCATTCTCTATCTACTAATTCGGCCAGTTTTTCACTATTTTTGCCATTTACTGTCTTTATTTTGCCATAGATAAAACATTAAGGTGTTAAGAAGGATAATCTGAAGTTTTGCAAATTTTAATTTTTGCGTTTTTCCCTGAGAAGTAGCAGTACCCCAAACTTAAGCTTCAACATGAAAAAAACCAAACAAATAAAACGTAATTGTGTCAACTGTGTTACAAGTTAGTTTATTTTTAGAATATAAAATTTTAAAAAAGAATTTACAATTAGAAAGAGTAGAAAAGTAAAATTATAGTGATGAATCAAAATTTTCTGGAATATAATTCTTTAAAAACTGTCTCTTTTTTAAGATTAAACACATTGGGTGTATATTAGGCATATCTGCCTTATTTGCAATTTTCCATTTTTCATTCTTTCCTTGAAAAGAAGGAATAACCCCTCGCTTCGACGCAAAAACTTTAATCCTAAAAAGGATGTTTCGTCTATTTAAAAATAGTAAAGTTTTTGGCTAAAAATGGAAATATTGGCGAATTTATAGTTGAGAAATATTTTGATGCATCACATTAACTACGCTATTCCACTCTCCCGAATCATAAATTCTGGGTTTTTAAACCATTCCGGGTTTCTTTTCAGGGGAAAACAGGAAAAATTGGAAAATGCCAAAATGGAAGATTTGCCATTTTCTAATTTCAATTTTATTCAAGTACGGGGGAAAATGTTTGTCCTGGCGCAGGTTTGACCTTGAAACTCAAACCCGGATACATCAAGAAGTATCGGCCGCAGCGAAAAACAAATGACGTCACGCGAAAGAGGGGCATTTGTCCTTCATATGCGATCTAATTGCATCACGTCAACCCAACCCATGCAGGAAAAATCATGACCCAAGGCCATCACCTCTTATATCTCAAGAACTATTGGCTGTAGGAAAAAAACGGTGACTCGTAAAAGAGGAGGCAATTTTACTTCTGATAAACGCCTTACAGTGTCCCCTTTATATAGGGCAATATATAGATTTCATCAATTATCTCATTAAGTACTAACGATAACAACAAATTAACGGCATTAATCGAAAGACAACGTGATTTTACGTAAAAAAAAGGTTCTCATCCGTTTTTTGATAGGACGTATAGTTTCGAAGATGTCTATGCTTTTAAAAAAACGAAAAATTATTTTAGCAATAATTTTATTAATTTTTAACATAAATTTATCACTCAAATTCGTATCATCGTCAATTTAAATCCACATCAATTTTACGTGGTCAAAATTCCACAACCATAGCTGCAAATGGCCCGCATAAGAACCCCCCTCAAAAAGTGTTCATTTTAGTGGGATGAGGCAAGGCCGAGTGAAAGCTGACGCTAAGCGTTACCTAGTGGTATACAAGCCCATCCCTAACCCCCAGCTTTTTCCCTTTCACCACAGTGCAGTGGAGTTGAGCGGAGAAGAATGATGATATAACGGAGCTAGAGCTGTAGCGGATGATAACGACGGTAGTAGACTATCTCTGCTAGGTGTTGAATGATGGAGACTCTCAAAGCTGAGGGTTTATATACAGGAGCGCTTCTGCAGAGCTTCATGCTACGCGATAAAACTACTCGTAGAAAGGAAGAGGAGGTTGCATCAAGCAAGATTCCTAAGAGAGTGGAGTGGGTTTTTTCGATCTGCTGACCTCACCCATTTTCTGTCGCACCGCACTCGTTGAACATATCCCAACATCCTTGAGAAATTCCTTATCCCCCGTAACCTCTTTAAATTATAACTCCTTCTTGCACGGATGTCAAGCATTGAGCATTGCATTTTTTTCAGTACGAGCTGCCAACTCCACAGACCTTGGCACATGCTCAGGTGGCGTCGGAGGATAATTAAACGAAATACCTGAACTAGTTAATTCCATCCGCGCTCAGACCAGCACATGCGCAGATGATGAAATTACTTGATTCCCACTAGGTGACCTTCTTGCACGGATATCCAGCATTGATCATTTCATTTTTTTCAGTACGAGCTGCCAACTCCACAGACCTTGGCACATGCTCAGGTTGCGTCGGATGATAATTCAAATACCTGAACCAGTTACTTCAATCCACGTCCAGACAAGCACATGTGCAGATGATGAAATTACTTAATTGAAAGCATCTGTCGTATTCCATCATCCTTACCAGTCCCCCTCAACCTACTCAACCAACATCCGTTGAGGAGGAAGATAAGGAGATTTGTCCAGTATAAATACTGAACGAAGACAAACATTTATTACAATCTCGTAAATTGATCCGATAACTTCCACCTGGAAACACACCAGTGCTCTCTTCAAAGACGATCATCTTCATTATCTAGATCTTGGTAAGTCGAACTAATATTCTCAGCCATGTTTAAAGTACCTACCTTAAAATCTTTCACTTTAACAGCACTATTGCCTATGTATCAGCCATACTAAGCTCCTGGGAATACTTGGATAAATTTATGAAAAAATGAAAAACCACGCATAAATGATCTCCTAAAGTTTCTCTCGCGACTTGAGATAAGAAGACGTGCACTTTTTACAGTAAACTTAATTCCTCCTAATAATAAATGCACTGAATATAAAGCCGTTACTACTCTTCAGCTAATTATTAACCGTAATGATAGATTTATTCATATGGATACATTTGTCTTGTTAATGACTCGTGGTCTGGAGGATTTAGTTCATAATTGTGATTGGTTGGATTTTTAAATCATGACGCGTTTTACTGTCAAGAAAGAGTGTTGGGTTGGTTCACGTCATAATGGTGCTCCGTTTTTCTTGTTTCGGATGTTATAGCTGAACTGTACCATCAATTAAGGATATTGAGGACAATGAAAGGATAGTATCTAATTATAATTTTACTATAGAATATCATACATATGTCATAACTTCTACAGATTATCTCATTAAAAACTTTATACAAAATTAAAATTGTTGGTGCTCAAGATGCATTACAACACCTCTTATTAATGTTTTGATTCATTTAATTCAACTAATTCTGTTCAATTTAATCGGTTAGAAGCACCAGTTATCAGATTAAAATTTACTACAAAGCCCCTTGATCTTTAAGATTTAATGCTTAGCAAAACAAAATCATAATTCTTTTCTTTTATAATTGTAATTATATATTTTTTACAGCTATACATATAAACGAAAATGAATACCCTTTACCAGATTTGCCTAGTTGCTGTTGGGGATAAAATTGACAATATGGCGGGTAAACTTAAGAATGCTGACAAGTTTCCGAATAAACATTTTTTTAAAGTAAGATTTGGCGTTTTTTAAACTGCTATATTGATAGAGTGCTGTGTGGTGAGGAACTTCAAAGTTTACCCGACGTAATTTACCAAGACATTGAAAAAATATCAAAATTTTAATTTTTCAAATATTTTCAGGTACTTGAAACCATAAAACGTAAGCAAAAACTAGAAAGGTTTCAATTCCGCACAACCTCAAATCTGTTCCCCATGAAAAAATCGTTAATCTAAAATTTAAAATGATTTCTTTAGACACAATTGCAAACAATATCTTTTTAGTAGCAAATGAACGATTACGTATTGAGGGAAATTTGCATAAAGCATTGAATCAACGTCATTATTATGATTTTTGAAAGGTGAAGTTGTACAGATATTAAACAATAAAGAACATTTTAATCTACCAAAAGAAATTTTTGCTGATCTTGAAAATACCGCGCTAGAAATTTATTGTTAGTGTTTATTGTTATTCATATTATTGCGGATTATAAACCCATTTGACATCAATTCATGTTATCCATCCAAACTTCAAAAAAAACTTATGTAAAACCGAAAAAGAATTAGAACAGGCGCTAGCGAGCATTTACAGAAAAGCATCTCTAGAAAACTAAAGAATTAATCACCAGGGGAAGCCGTCACTTTAAAATTTCGGTTTTCCTAATTACGCAGAATATTTTTTATCAAAACCCGCAAGCGAGAAACATCTCGTTAAATTCCAAGTATATCGTCGCCTTTAAGAACCCTAGAGATAGGTCGCAATTTGGTCACTTGGCTAGGAAGGTGTATCCGGAAAAATCGGAGGATTTGCAGAGGGTATATAAACAAGTTACGCAACAGCCATTCGGTTATTTGGTTCTGGATCTTGGTTAGGACTCAGACGAAAGGTTTCGTTTTAGAACGAAAATATTCTCAAAAGACGGGGTGACTGTAGTTTACATGTCCCTACATGATGAAAAGATTGAAGAACAATAAACATTTGCTCCACGTCTTAAAATCGGCAAAACCAAACTTCGTACTGCTATTGTGAAAACCTCGGACGACGAGTTTATCAAAGCCATTTGCGATTGCTGTCTGAATGCACTTAACGGGAATCAAAAGATAGATAATAGGTTAAAACAAAAACTAACCAAGCATCGTAACACGTTGAGAAAGTTGCCTGTGCGGGGGTCGAGTGTGAAGAAGAAACGTGCACTGCTCGTACAAAAAAATGGGTGTTTACCATTATTGCTGGGATCAATTTTAAGTGGTGTCATCGGTAGCCTACTGGGAAAATGAGCCTGCGTAAGATGCTAGTCGGGAGTCCGGAAGTTTTTGATCGAAGTCGTGTAAAGGCTTGGTTGATTACATTGGACAAGGAAATGAAAGGTGTGTTGTCTAAGAAAAGTATAAAGGATATTCATAAGTGGCATTTGTATAAAAGAATACTCGATTAATACCTTGACGCCGTCTCAGACATAAACTCCCCCGTACACGTTCCAATAGTCAAGTCCTTGGTAGAAACACCAACGAGGTCACGAGTTGCTGACGAGAGAGAGGAAACCCCCGCATTGAGAAAAACTGGCGGAAGTGAAAAGATTGAATAAAGATTTAGACTCGACATGGGGAAGCATACACGAAAGGCTAGGGATGATGGAAAGCGTAACATCAACGAGTAAAAAAGGAAAGCTATCGCAAGAAAGAAAACCACAGTTACCGTCTCCAAGAAATATTCCGAGAAAAAGCGAGCGCGTAAGAAAACCGAAGACATACGGTGCAGATTGGGACACGACGTGATTGAGGACATATATAACAGCCCAGAGCACTCTGCTGGGTTTTCATCGGTTGAAAAGTTACATAAAGCTACGGGAATAGGTCGAAAGGTGATTCGTGAGTGGTAAGAATTTCAAGAGGCATATACATGACACAAACCGGTGAGGAAAAGGTTCCCCAGAAATCACTTTAACGTAACTTACATTGATGAGTGTTGGCAGTGCGATTTGAAAGATTTGAGGAGTTTGAAAAAATACAGCAACGGGTTCTGTTACATTATGACTATAATAGACCTCTTCTCTCGTTATGCGTGGGCGAAAGCTTTAAGGACAAAGAGGTCGGAGGAGGTAATTGAAGTATTTACGGCTATATTTCGCGAACACAAACCATTGAAAATTCAGAGCGATAGAGGGGGTGAATTGGTAAATAGTAAATTTAAAACTTTTCTCTCGAATCGAGGAGTAAAGTTTTACATCACAAATAATCCGGACATTAAGGCTAGCCTCGTTGAACGTTTCAATCGCACGCTAAAGTCTAAAATGTACAAGTATTTCACGAAATACAAACCCTACAAATACTTATGTCGATGTGCTCCCAAAACTCATAAGTAGTTATAACAATAGCTTCATTCTAGCACAGGTATCGCACCCTCCAAAGTGAATGCAAAAAATGCATTTTCAGTTGCTAGTCACATGAGGAAACCACTTACTAGATAAAATTTTAAATTCAACGCGAATGATTATGTGAGAATCAGTAAAGAGCAACTTCCTTTTACCAAAGGATACACTCCAAACTATACAAGTGAAATATTCAAAATCACGGACGTGGATCGATCGAGGTCAATACCGACATATAAATTCAAGGACCTTAACGGTGAGGATATAAAGGGTAGTTTCTATGCGGAAGAACTAGTCAAGGTGAATGTTTCCTCCGAGACAGAATATAGGATAGAAAAACTTTAGAGACGTAAAGGGAGTGGACCTAAATTGGAATACTTTGTCAAGTGAGAAGGATACCCATCCTCATTTAATTCTTGGATTCCTGCCTCCTCCGTGCGTACATTATCACCGAATTTTATCTAACACTACCTAGCGACAGTTAGAGGGAATTTTATCCGAGAAATACGATAGCTAACAATAAAACAAAATTGGGTCATCGTATCGATTTGACGAATGATGATTGGTACGTAGGTCTGGCGAAAATTTCCCTTCCATCTATTCATATTCTTTCTCGTGAAGTTAGAGAGGAAATTGGAGATGGTGAGACTTTGGAGGAAGAAGAAGAAGCGTCTTCTAAAGATAACAGAACACGAAATGAAAAGGGATTAGTTCGCGGAGAAATAGGAGGAGAACCACAGGATGCACATAGCGAGGTTAAAATCAGATTAAAAGATGTGCTACCTACTGGTACATACGAATCACTAGGTAAGGCCTTTCTCAAACCATTCCTTGAACTAGATAAGGGGAAACGTAAAGCAGTACAAACGGAAATCTTTAATGCGAAAAAGGATGATCTTCCATTAACTGAAAACGTATCAGGATTGAGTGAGCGTATAGAACCTGGCGTGTTGATTATAGCTAAAAACGTTACTTACACTTTACTTCCGGGCACGTATAATTCGTTTCGAGATTTATTTATTACTACTCTGTCGGATTTTAGTACGGCAAGTAAAAATTACATTCGTAGAGACATATCTGGCATAATATTCATGCTAGCAGCGGAGGAAATAAAGGAAATAACTAGTAAAAACATTGATACATCGACCCCCAAGAGCATTACCGATTACGCTAGAGAAGGACATGCAATAAACAAAAGCGGTGTGGTAAAAAGAAGCATAGAACACTCTTCTTCCAACATATATGTCTACACTGATATAATCAAACCGCAGTTTGTGGGTGATTCGCTAAGTCAATGCATACGTATCTTGAATACTAAAATTGGTGAATATCAAACATTCAATCCGATATATTATTTCCCCGTGGAGAAGAACCATATCGAAAGCATCGAAATTCTACTGAGTGATAAACTCGGTGAGCCCATATCTTTTCGTAGTGTTGAGCAAAGCTCTATAATAGTGTTACTCTTTATAAAAAAGAACTAATTCACCGTAATTCATCATTCAGTGTCGAGGAAAAATCCAACGGGTTTTATTTTTAGGAAAAAAACCAATGAACTAGAAGGCGGAAACGAGGAAAGGTCGCGCCGAGTGATATTTTTTCATAATGAGTGAGCACATGCTGAGTTCGTTGGACATATTCCAACCCAATCCTCCGATACAGACGAACATTCTCTCGAAGCGACTTGTATCATATAAACCCATCTCTTCGTTGGATAATAGATCCGTTATCGAATTTCTAATCAAAGATTCCGGAGATGCGTACAAGGACTTGAATAGCGTTTATCTGAGACTTAAAGTAAAACTAAAAAGAATTTAACTGACTTTACCGAAAGTGATAACAATCAGCCGGGAGTCGTCAACAATCTTCTCCATTCTCTCTTTGAACAGTGTAATGTATATTTCAATTGAACTCTTGTCACACCCTCCGAGGATAATTACCACTATAGGAGCTCTTTCGAAAATTTGTCAAACTATGGGGTCGATGCGAGCAGAACGCACCTGCGTAATGTAGGCTGGGAATTGGATATGGGAAATGATATCGATAAGACGGATTCTTCCAATGCAGGGTACGCGAAACGAAAATCATGGTTCAAGAATAGCGCCGAGGTGGAACTATTCGGAAAATTGCACGTGGACGTGTTCAATCAGTCGCAACTATTGCTGGATCGAGTCGATGTGGGAATTAGGTTGATGCTTGAACCTCCCTCCTATCTCATAGAGGGAGAAGAAGGAGTTTTGAAAATTCTCGACGCTACTCTTTCCGTGCAACATTTTGAAATCAATCCGTCCATATTGGTGGCGCATAGTAAAATATTACAAAGTGGAAAATATGCGAAATGTCATTACAAAAGAACTGAACTAAAGACTTCTACTATACCCGCCAGAGGTCGAACCCTAAATATCGATAATGCTATTGTTGGGCGGATACCTTAGACAATCTTTTTTGCAATGGTAAATAATGAATCATATGCGGGCAGTGTGACGAGGAATGCGTTTGCCTTATCTCATTATTCATTAGAGAATTTTTCAATGTTTGTTAACGGTGTTCAGATTCCTTCGGAAGGTTTGTAGTGTAGTTTCTACGGAAAAAAATATTCAGCAGGTGCGTACGATACATTATTTTCGGGTACTGAAATAAAGCACGCTGACAGATGTAATCAAATCACGTACATGTTCGGACACGGTTATTTCATGCTACTCTTTGATCTAACCCCCAATAATTCTGGGAATGAGGATTGTATAAGTTTATGAGATAGAGGTGTTGTGAGAATAGAGGCTAAATTCGAGCGAGTTGACAAAAACAGTCAAGTGTCTGCTTTTTGCAGAGTATGACGCTACATTGGAAATAGATAAAGAAAGGAAAATTATCGCAAACTTAAGTCATGGATAGCGTGCAGATAGATATGTTATTAAAACAATTAAAAATTTTCCGCGGAGTCTATGCATCTGATAGGTTAACTAAATCACCACAAAATAGTTTACAAAGTTAATTTGAATCCTTCTAAATTACCGGGTTCTCACCGGGTGGGGATATACTTGGACAATCATTCAGCCGAGTATTTTGATTCTTATGGTCTGCCTCCCTTCGTAGCGAACGTACGCCAATTTTTAAGACCAGTCACTCAAAATCGCGTACAAATTCAAAGCTTTCATTCGGATATTTGCGGTGAATACTGCTGTCTCTATACCGCGAGTAAATCTTTAGGACACAAACTACACAAATTCCTCAACCAATTCCATCAAACCATTCCCAATCTCCACGACTGCCGAGCCTTGAAGCTATTCCGTCTGACCTTCAACCGACTACAACGCGCCAGATGTCACCCCAGTGCTCAACGGTGCTGTTCCAAAATAAATAGGACGAATTGGTGAGGAAAACATCCATTGCGGAAGAGAAAGCCAAAGGATGCAGATCGTCGTGACCGTGTGCTTTTCAAAGGGGGGAGTGACAGAGATGGTCGCCGTCGATTTGGAAAGCAATCGCCTTTTCTGGGGAAGCTTTCGTCGTCATGGAAAGCTCACAGCTGCAGGAAAGAAGCTTCGATTTCAAGATCCGCTGCATTGCAACGAGGAGACCTTGTTTGAGCACGGCTTCATCTCACACTTCGAGTTGGCCCCAGCTTTGGAAGTCATAATAGAGGGGGCCACGGGGCTTTACGCATTTAACGAGGCAGAGTGCAAATTTCTCATATCTCACGGGGCGTACGTTCATTTGAATGGAAATGGAGCTGGCCTGCCCCCCTCCCGAGAAATAAACCTTCCCCTCATTTTCCTGCCTGGATCCCTGTCATAAATTGCGCAGTAGTGTTTGTGCTCTCAGAAACGCGCACTCGCTGGCGCAGTGGTTCCAATACAACGGCCTTAAGGCTGAGGTTGAGCCCTGCCCAGATTACTGTTCCCGATCCCCTCTTCCATCACCGAACTCTTAAGCTATTTTAATACACGCTAGACTTCAGTTGTGATGCAGCCGTCAGTGGATGCGGCTCTCCAGTCACCACCGGCGAAAAGAAAGAGACCTGCTGGACATTCGACTAGCTCTCCGCCCCGACTTTTGAACAATTTACTTCTCCAAACGGTGTATTATTTAAACGAGGCAAAGACGAAGAGTGTGTGCATTGGTTACGGTAGTGACTGAATCATTGGTTCAATTTAACGGTAAAAAAGTGTAACATTTTCACAAAGTGAATGGGAAAGCATCTTGAATTCGATAGACTGTAAATGAGTAATTTTATAAGGAAGAAAAAGGTGAGTTAACTTCACCCTGCTTGGCATATGCAAATTACTTTGGGAAGAGACATTTGGTTGTGAAAAGAAATTTAACGAAAAACACCTTCAACTTGAATGGTGATGAGTGGGGGGCTCTAATACAACTCTCCAAACTGATAAATCTATTTCTCGAGAGGCTTTTGGATAGTCGTCAAAAAATAAAATATTTTCTCGCAAATAAATTAGCAAATAATATCAAAAATTGTGATATACAGAGGCTTGAATTGGAGATGGTACCCATAGCGTATGATTCGGCTGATGACTAAAACAATTGGCTGCCTGTGTGTGAATGTAAGACTTTTTAACCTCTGGCACGAATGAAAGTTCTGTAAGTTAAAAGGTCTTGATGTAAGTTCAACCCCTGGTATTGGGTGTAAAAACCTTGTAAGTTGGACATACATCACGATGAGTGCCATTATCAAATTTCAAGGATTTATAGCCAGCGATGGAAAATTTATTGTAAAAGAATTGGCAATTATCGCATTCCAGAACAAATGTTACAATGCGTGGTTATTTAAATCACCGGCGAGAATTCTTTATACTAAAGAGTCCTGCGACTTGGCTGCGAAATTCAACTTGGCTGCGAAACAATTATCACGGCTTGACAGAATATTCTGGAGACGTGGATTATTCTGAATTGGAGAGTGTATTATCAAATTATACGAGGCAATATAAATATTTATTTACCAAGGGCGTACAAAAGGCATCTTTCTTAAACGGTCTTCTTGCCGAGGGAATTTGTGTTGCTAATCTCGAACTGTACGACTTTCCCTCGCTCAAGAATTTAACTACGCATGAGGGATTCTTGTTACCTGAACACCAGAATACCACACAATGTGCAAGAAAAAACTGTTTCAAGTTGGCTGAATGGTGTATTCAAAATAAAATTTGTAAATAAAAAATGTAAAATTCATTATAATTGTAATCAAAACCAGTAAAAATGTATTTTTGCTTTAATAAATTTTAAAAGCCGTATCCGTGTTCTATTTCTAACCTTATATCCCATAAAATGAGAAATAAAAAACTATGTTCAATAATAAACTTTTATTTACTTTAATATACAAACATTTCATCTTAAAATGTGAGTACAAATTTGATCACTCTCAGGTGGGTGCCTCTGATATGGTCCGTGGCACAGTGTCACACTTTCGATTCCTTATGGTCCGTGTAGGAAACTGGCTTCACTCAGTCAACTTCCACGCACTCTCCTTTGCTAACAAAGTGCAGTCCACCGTCAAACTCAGTTCTTCCTCGACGCTCTGGAACATATCCTCCATTTACTCTCGATTGCGGGCGGTGTGCTTCGTACACTTCCAGCCATATTAAGGGAAGCTGCTCCTCGGCCTTCAGACGCTTCTCAGCATCGGAGATGTCAGATGCCTGGGTGATGTTGAATCTCACTTTCCCACTTCCATCTTGAAAGCCGGAAAATTTCACCTATTTGCCGACGACATCAAACTCACGGTTCTGGTGTCGGAACACAAATTAGTACGTAGTTAGGAAAGAAACTGATAGTATAAAATCGGTATTTGCGTTTATTTCTCTCGGGATGTACATTGAGTACGCCTCCTCATCTTCTATTCGCTCCACGCGCAGATATGTGTCACCCAGGTGAGCACATACAAAGTCAATTTTCACGCTCATGTTGACGGAGAATGAGCTTCCATTCGGGCGAGGTCATTTATATACGGAAGTGGGAGGAGTCACGTTGCAACCTCACGTGTTTAGATCCTGGCAACTGCCAATGGGATATTGCATCACTAGGGTAGTAGATAGGAAAAGCCGTTCCTGAAACACGCCATCTTGGATTTTCTAGAAGCCGGTTCCTATGCCGGCCTGCTGGGTTTTCCTACGATTGTTCGGTTATCTTTATTTTCAGTCGATCAACGGACAAAGACCATCCGTATTACGCGCATGGGCACTTCATCAATCAAGTAGAGATATTTCTAATGATTCGCTCTTACATTAGAACTCAGTCTCGCTCCAACCATTGGTATGAACGCATCGGAGAACTTGATGTCATCCTCGTCGCCAGTAGTTCGTCAGCTCTCGACCAAGAACCAGGATGGACTAGTCTATGCGAGGTTAAAAACAATAAAAGCTGTGGGTGAGGGATGGGCGTGTATCCCACTAGGTAACGCTTAGCGTCAGCTTTCACTCGGCCTTGCCTCATCCCACTAAAATGAACACTTTTTGAGGGGGGTTCTTATGCGGGCCATTTGCAGCTATGGTTGTGGAATTTTGACCACGTAAAATTGATGTGGATTTAAATTGACGATGATACGAATTTGAGTGATAAATTTATGTTAAAAATTAATAAAATTATTGCTAAAATAATTTTTCGTTTTTTTAAAAGCATAGACATCTTCGAAACTATACGTCCTATCAAAAAACGGATGAGAACCTTTTTTTTACGTAAAATCACGTTGTCTTTCGATTAATGCCGTTAATTTGTTGTTATCGTTAGTACTTAATGAGATAATTGATGAAATCTATATATTGCCCTATATAAAGGGGACACTGTAAGGCGTTTATCAGAAGTAAAATTGCCTCCTCTTTTACGAGTCACCGTTTTTTTCCTACAGCCAATAGTTCTTGAGATATAAGAGGTGATGGCCTTGGGTCATGATTTTTCCTGCATGGGTTGGGTTGACGTGATGCAATTAGATCGCATATGAAGGACAAATGCCCCTCTTTCACGTGACGTCATTTGTTTTTCGCTGCGGCCGATACTTCTTGATGTATCCGGGTTTGAGTTTCAAGGTCAAACCTGCGCCAGGACAAACATTTTCCCCGTACTTATTCTTCACCGTAACTCCGTTTGCACAATTACGTTTTATTTTTTAGGATTTTTTGCGTTGAAGCCAAAGGGTTTTTCTACTTTTCAAGGAAACACTGGAAAAATTGGAAAATGCCAATATGGTAGAATTGCCTTTTTAACAACTTATTTGTTTCATCTATAACAAAAGGACAGTTTTTGACTAAACATGTGAAGTAGTGGCCGATTTATATTCCAGAAATATTTTGATGAATCACATTAATTACGCTATTCAGCTCTTCCGAATCAAAAATTCCCGGTTTTTTAATAATATATTCTAATAATGAACAATTATAAAACCGTTGAAACCATTACGTCCTATATTTTAAGATGTATTTTTTTGTTGAAGCCAAAGTTGGGGTATTGATACTTTTCAAAGAAAAACGCATATTTAAAATTTCCAAAATGGCAAATTTGCCTTGGACGGAAACAACGGACTTTTTATAAAATGATTGACCGTTTTTGGCTAAAAATGTAAAAAATTAGCCGATATTTAGTCATAACAAATATTTGTACACTACATTAATTACGCTATTCTACTCTAACGAAATTTAAAAATATTTGAAAATTTAAAATTGCCAAAGTGGTAGATTTTCTTTCTAAACACCTTATTTGTTTCATTTATAACAAAATGACAATCTTTGGCTAAACATGTGAAGTAGTAGCCGATTTATTTTCCAGAAATATTTTGATGCATCACATTAATTACGCTATTTAGCTCTTCCGAATCATCAATTCTGGGTTTTTTTAATTTTATATTCTAATGATGAACACATAAAACCGTTGAAACCATTAAGTTCTCTTTTTTAGGACTGATGTTTCTTGTTGAAGCCAAAGGGGGGCTACTTTTTTCGAAAAACGCGAAAAATTTCAAATTGCAAAAATGGCAGATTGGCATTCTAAACACCCAAAATATTTCTTCTTTACAAAAAGACTGTCTTTGGCTAAAAATGTTAAGTATTGGCCGATCTTTTGCCAAGAAATATTTTCATGCATCTCTATAATTACGCTATTCCACTCTTCCGAAACATAAAATCTGTTTTTTTTTGTATATTCTAAAAATGAACACCATAAAGTTCATTTCTTTAGTATTTTGTTTTTGCGTTGAAGCCAAAGGATTGGTTATTCTTCTTTTCAAGTATAAAGGCAGACAATTGAAAAAATGGCAGTTTTGCCTTCTAAATACCCTAAATGTTTCATCTTTAAAAAAGATCGACCGTTTTTGTTCAACGATGTTCAGCATTGGCCGATCTATTGTCCAGAAATATTTTGATGCATCACATTAATTACGCTATTCTACTCTTTTGAATTTCTATTTCCAAATCATAAATTATGGGTTTTTTTATTTTGTATTCTAACAATGAACACTTATAAAATCGTTGACACCATTGAGTTCTAATTTTTAGTGTTTAGTTTTTTGCATTGAAGCCAAACGGGGTATATAGCTACTTTTCAAGGAAAAGCAGGAAAAATATAAAATTGCAAAAATTGTTTAAATATAGGAAGCTGTTTAGGTTCAATTTCAAAACTTTTTAATTCCACTTACTTTATTTAAAAACACTTCCAAGCCAATAATTGACACCAAAGGATGTCATGTCATGAGTTCTCCTTTCTTCCCAGCTATATTGTAACCTTTTTACCCCTCTACCCTCTCTCTCTGATCAACCTCCCTTCCTTCATCAGAAGGTATATATACCTAGTTTGCCTCTATGAAGACCACCTGATGATGTTTTACATCAAAACCAGGGACACTTTTTAAATGAAGTGTGTGGAATTACATAATCAACAATTTTATTTCATTTCAATATAAATAAATAGTTCAGAAATATTATCAAGAGGAAACATTACCACAAATAATCCTAGCAATTTTAAATCTACATGCATTCAATTCTTGTTATATATAGAAAACATTGATGGAAGGAAAATCAATTGAATATCCATTTAACCTTATTTACCAGTTTAATTTATTTACCAGTTTTTTAACAAATACCAAGAAGCTTTATATAGAATGCCAAGAAAAAGTTCTTATAGTATATAGCATGCATTATATTACAATATGATAGCCTATATTGTGATTATCAGGTAGGATTTTCCCAATAAAAATTGATATAAATTGACATGAGGGATGTGCTTGGTTTGCCATATAAACAAAAGAAGGAAACAACATATTGCTAGAGAAACATATTCCTCCTCACATAGCTCCATGCTTCTATAAGTACTACATCATATGTCACTAATGTGTCCCTCAAACAACTTAAGTTGCAGTATTATTAGAACTTATAGTTCATAAAGGCTAAAAACATTCCAAATTAATTTATATAATTACACATATAACTTAAATTCTCATTAAACAAGCATGGTTCATCAACTTTAAATTGTACTTCCTAATTTAATTTGTTGGTATAAATATAATAAGATTCATAATTGTACTTAAAATTATAGCAAAATTTTTGTACATCAATTTATTTGCCTTTTGGTAAAATCTTTACAGTTTGATTTTGGTGAACTGTTTTAAATTATGACAATATTGATAAGACATCTTGCATGCACCTCCTTTGACAACTGAATAGTAGTCAAGATATTTTATGGTACATAATAGCGACTACTTTATTTTCAACAAACCCTGTGACTTTGTTGCCTAATTAACAAATAATTTGATCCTAGAGATTAAACATGACCATTAAAGCCTCATAGTTGATTCATTAATAGGACATCCAAAAAGTGGATCATTAGACAAAATCATTTCAAGATGTAATGATACATAGTTAAAAGATTATCATGTGAATGTTCATGAAATTTTTATTTCAAGAGACGGAAAAGTTTTTGTTGAAATTAATATTATTATAATAGACCCAATTATACAGTAATGTAACAAACATTATTTTCTATTGAGAAAAGTTACATGAAAGAGAATAGTTTCTGTGAACAATAAAATTTTCCTCCAAAATTTTAGCACTTTATGATGGCATCTTTGCAGTAAGTCATAGAAAAGAGCTTTTTGAAAAAAATTAAACCTGAATATTCTAATTCATTTCAATTATTCCTGGCCTCAGCACACTAGGAGATGGATGCTAGTGTAGAAATAGAGCACTCCAGTTAGTTTTTACTTGTTTGTGCACTTTCTTGTGTTTAACCAGACTGCATTTGTTTTAATGCTTTTAAACATAACGCTCATTTGTATGGCTATTCATCAGTATTTGTCAAAGAATTAACCTCCAGGTAATGTTTGTTAGCAAATGCTTTAGAGCATATGAAATATTTTATGATTTCACAGTAGTGTGAGTCAACATGTGTCTCTTAAGTGCTCCATGTTGAGTGAATGCCTTTGAGCATATATCACACTTGTGTGGCCTTTCATTGGTGTGTGTCAAAATATGTATCTTCAAATTACCATTGAGTTTAAATGCTTTGGAACATATCAAACATTTGTATGGTTTCTCACTAGTATGTGTCAACATATGAATCTTTAGATTACTATTTTGAGTAAATGCTTTTTGGCATATCATACATTTGAATAATCTGTCACCAGTGTGTGTCAACATGTGTTCCTTCAGATGACCATTTGATGTGAATGCTTTTGAACATATTGCACATTTGTGCCTCCTTTCATCACTGTGTGTCAGTATGTGTTGCCTAAGGTTTCCCTTCAATGAGAATGCTTTTGAACATATGACACATTTGTGTGGCTTTTCACCTGTATGAGTCAATATGTGCCTCTGTAGGTCTTTTTTCTGAGCAAAACCTTTCAAACATATTGAACATTTGAATGGCCATTCTCCAGTATGTGTTGGCATGTGATTTCTGAGTTCTTTTGGATTATGGAAGTTTCTTGAGCACTGTTGGCATTGGTGCTTCTTTTTCAGTGTGTGCACCAATTGCAGATGTCTTACAAGGTTCTTTTTACACTCAAATACCTCCAGGCAAATATTACATCTGGATTGCATCTTTTTTTTCATGTGTACATGCATCATGTGTGCTTTGATGTACCTTTGTGCAAATACCTTGCTGCAAATTTGACAAGTGTGCAGTGAAGTGTCTGCAGCATCTTTCCCTGCACCATCTTCTTTCTTGCCAATATCTAAAATATTTAAAGGATAATAAAAAAGGTAATCAATGATAACTTAATCTCTGCAATGAACAATTTTTTATCACCAGTTTGTATGCATAAATAATTATATTTCACCAGTTTATACGTTCATAAATAACTATATAGGCATACATGTTCAAATACGATCATTTATGTATTCATGAGCATTCACAAATATGCTTAGTTTCCAAGTGTTTTTGCCCACATATTCATCAGTCTGTGTATTCTACCAACTTTGGTTTTGCTAAAATCCCAGGAACAGTGCATGCCTTGTCTAATGCTGACCCCTTCATTGCTTTTATTTGTTTTCACATAAATTCTGCCAAATATTTTTTGTAAGGTAGGTTTTTGGATGGACACAAACTACCAAACAAAAATTTTATTACTCCCAACAAAACACAAAATCCATCCTACTCTATATCAGACCAATCTTCAGCTCTGAGTACTTTCTTCCTCCCTTCATCCCGTCCAACATCCCTACCCTGTTCCTTCCCTTTCCTCTTTTGCCTAATATTTTCCCCTCTATCACAGTCTTCAACATCCCACTGCCGGTCAACACCCCCTTCCCCACTTTTCCTGCCTCCATAGGATTTCTCCTAACAAACCTCTCTCTTCGCCTGCCATACCAAGTACTTCCTCATTTGTTTTCTTCTCGGTCCATTTCACCTTCTCCATTCTTCTCCACACCCACATTTCAAAAGCCTCCAGTCTACGTCTATCCTCCTGCTTCAATGACCACGTTTCCGTGCCGTACATAGCTACGATCCATATCAAAGCTTTTACGAGTCTTTTCTTAACATCCTTACTCAACATCCCTGTCATCAACTCCCTCCTGCTTGTGAAAGCCTCTTTGCCTAGCGCAATTCTTCTCCTTACATCCCTACTACTTTGACTGTGTTGGTCCAAAACATTACCAAGATACGTAAACTATTATACCTTTCCCTTTCCTTATATTGATTCTCATCCCATACCTGTTGCACTGAATTTCCAATTCACTCAGCAATGCTTGCAGCCTCTTGGCTGACTGATAAACTAAAGCTTGGTAGCTTGGTCATAAGGAAACCTAACTGATTTCCCCGCCCACTTTCATTCCTACCTCCAGTTCTTCCCATGCCTCCTTAATCATTTCGTCTGCATACAGGTTGAACAGCAACCGTGATAATGGGCAACCCTGCCTTACACCTGTTCCTAACACTGCGCATCCGGACTCCCCATTTCGCCAAATATATTTGTACTGAAAACAAAGAGGTATGCTGAACACCTCTTAGCTTCCGGAAATACCTCATTAAGAAGATTATAGGTCAGGAAATGGCATCCAGTGATCATTTAAAATGAAATCATACTTTGAAATGTTATAAGAATTGACAAAGCTAAAATGCTGATTGTTTGTTTGAGCAGATACTTTTCACTCCATTCTGTGGTTTTATGTAATAATTATTTTTCAATACATTTGAAATTATTTATTTCATGAATAATTAAAAACATTTACCACAGTCAATTAAAAAATATTAACCTTGCACAAAATTTTCCCTATTTTGTTTCCATGCCTTCTGTCTATTTCACCCTGCATAAAAACCCCCATGAGTACCTTATTGTTGACTTAAATTAAGTAAGTACTAAAAGTCACTCATAGCTGCTTCAATATCTGCCCAAGTAATGATGAATAAAAATTTTGATGTTATATTTCTTGATAGTAAACTAATTTGTGGATTTTCATTCCTATTGTTTAGCAAAGAATAAGGAACATAGCAAGGACTTGCAGTAAAATGAACAAAGTTTTTTGGTTGTAAATGAACTCATTCTTATTGGAAATTATCTAATAAAGTGGTTCCAAGTTATGTTGCATTACTTTTTAACAAGTCTTGACTTGGCAGGTAAACTTTTCAAAACAAATATTTTTTGATAGGGGCTTTTATGAGAGAGAATAAGGAGAACATTTATTTCGTGGCTAAACATAATAATTTACTTTATAGCAAATTATTTTTCTAACTAATTCTGCTGAATAAATAATAAAATCTATTATGAAATGTATCAGAATATAGTAATTAATAATTAATTTGTTTTAGATGAATAAAAAACAATAACTAAACAAGTCACCACCAACAAATTTTAGTGGAACCATGGCAGTTAACCACCAACAGTTCCCTTTTACCAGAAGGTAACAAAAGTGAAAGCATAGCAGTCCTGAGCTCTCCTTACCTTGTGCCTGCAACACTTCCCCTCTCAGACCTCCTTCATCTTGTGCCATACCAGCATCACACTGTTCCTTATTGTCTACTTCCACATCAGAAGAGAAATGTATTTCTACATATTTGGAATAATCCTGCACGATCAAAGACAAACATTACAGAAATTGAACAGATTTATACACTTCAATTTTCAATTTAAAATATTAACTTAACCATGCGCGTGATTAAAACAAATTGATATTTTCTCCAAACACTTGACCTGCATTAATTGGATCTTCAAACATCAACTGATATTGCCCATATTTAAACAAAGTCAAAATGAGGTTAATTATAAGAGAATTCAATGATGAAAAGTAAAAAAATCAATGAATTTCCATGGATTAAAAATTGTGAATAGAAATACTTAAATAATCCTAACAATTATAGTTATCTGAAAAATAGAAGCCGCAGTCCTTAAGAGTCACTTGAGATGAAGTACAATTAAAGGATAATAAAAAACAGTGTGAAAAGTATGGTACAAAGGAGGAGAGAGGGGATTATTGATGGCTGAGAATGTTAGATAGAGATAGCACATTAATTTAGAATGAAATGCTGGGACTGGGATACATAGAGAGAAGTATATACTCCAATGAAGGAAGTAAAAGCAGAAATAATAAATATGGGATGTTGGATGGGATAAAAGGAGGAAACAAGTATACAGAGATGAAGATGAGCTTTTTATAGAATTTTATTTCAGGCTGTTGAGTTGAGAGGCAAGTATTATAATGGGAAATGTCACAACACAGTGGTAAACACTTTAAACAGATCCCTTTGAAAAGAATAAGAAATATGATGGACAGAATGACTCTTGAGAATTAATATTTCTTAGGCCGCAGTCCCCTTTAACAGAGTATGAGAAGTCATCAAGTATGGCTAATAGGATCAAAATCTCCTCTTTCAATACCATCTGGTTATCTTGGACATCCATAGCCCCAATTTCAACAGCATCACTGGTGATTACATCATCACCAAAATCTTCCCTCATCTCATCATGAAACTAATGCTGAATATATTTTTGAGCCCATTTTTTTAATATAATTCTGGTACTAAAATTATTTAGGAATCTCTCATTTTCTCAAACATGGAATATTTGTGACATAATATTTAATTTGCATGCATTTACTATTCATGAAAGGGATTACAAATTTTTATATGCTGGTCTCATAATTCAGATTAGGCTTAGGTTTGTGCAGACATAGAATACAAATCAATTTCTTCTTCTTGCCTAAAAGAGAAAACCTCATACTCAGAACACAATGATGATCATCAACTCTTTGAAATGGCTTTGGTCATGAAAGCAATGAATAATTGCAATACTTCCTCACATTAACCTTCACCTCATCAAAGTTTTCATCAGCCATCAAATACGCCTGAGTGCTGGATCAATAACTGTCCTCTTCCTTAACTGTCGCTCAATATACTGAATGATTAGTAGCTTCCAAGGGACTACTCCATGCCCTCATATTGCCTCATGCACCATCAAATGAATTCACTCTAATTCTCTTCAATTCCTAGTTGTAATGGATTAGGACTATATTATCCTCCTTATCGAACATAAACAAAACCTTATCCTTCATCATGGAACTGGAAATCAATGGCAAACTCCCTTTCCTCAACATCCTGGTCCAACGTAAAAAAATGGCACACTCGGACATAGTGTATATCGGAAGCCGATGTACACTGGGCTGTACTTCAATGGAAACAGCCGCCACCACCACCCATCTCAAAGGTGAGCAGTGCTGAACACTCTTCCAACGAGCCAGGGTCATTGCAGACAAAAATAGCTTGCCGGAGGAGATTAACCACCTGAAAACCACCTTCTTCCAGAATGAGTATAGTATATGCAAAATCTCCTTGGCCCTAAAAAGGTCCGCAACCACGCATGGTGGAGGAAAAAGAAAAACCATTAGCCAGGGCCTGCTTGCAATACGTCGCCTTGATCTATGAGAAAATATATAGGATACTGGCAAGGCATAAAATTGAGGCAATCCATAAACCAACGGAGAAAATTAGAAACTTGCTGGTCAGAGCTAAGGACCCTATCAACCTAAAGATCCTGGGCATATACCAAGTTCAGTGTATCTGTGGGGATGTCTACATTGGACAGATAGGGCAGACCATCGAGGCGAGATTAAAGGAACATAAAAGACATTTACAACTAGGGCAGGTAGAAAAATCAGCGATTTTCAAACACAGCATCGCGATGGATCACTCAATTGATTTCAACAGGACCAAGCTACTTGCCCGTGCCAGTGGTTATTGGGGCTGCATCATCAAGGAATCTATCAAAATTAAAATGGCAGGATGGAATTTCAACAGGGATTCCAGCTATTCCCTCAGCCACACATGGGAACCTGTGCTAGTGGAGGTGAGAAGAGAAAGGAGAAAAGCACAATAAGCCAGCAACCAATCAGGAAGCTCCCCTTTGTCACACCAATCAGAAGTCACTTGAATCCGAGCGTGCACATATATATGGCGGCCAAAATCTCTAACTCCAGGAGTAACCCCCCCATTACTAAGGCTAATTCTCTCTTTCCTCAATAATAGGCAGGCCAGGGTGAAAGTCAATGGACACCTCTCCTCTCCTTTCCCACTGCTCGCGGGCGTCCCTCAGGGGACCGCCCTCTCTCCACTGCTGTTCACCTTGTTCTGTTGGGACATGCCCACAGATAAGAACCATGGCAAGCGAGTAACCCTCGCCCAATATGCCGACGATACGGCGCTATGGTTACAAGCACAGCGGGTTGAAACGGCCGTGAAACATCTCCAGCGTGCCACTTCGACCCTAGAGGGATGGTTCCGGAGATGGCGCCTGCGGCCAAACCCCCTCAAATCCGTTTTCATAGTGTTCGCCGGGAGCAACGATACCCGTCAGTCCGGCATATCACCACCCTCCATCTCTCTGTGGAACAGAGCTATCCTCCCTTCCAAATCCGTAACCTACCTTGGCGTCCATATTGACAGACACCTCGCCTTGAGACAGCATATAGATACCGTGAGGGCAAGGTGCAGCCGTCGCGCAAACCTTCTGCGTGCCGTCCGGGCTAACGGTCGCGGAGTATCCGAGGGCTGCGGGGTGCTTTTGTACAAGGCCTTTATCAGGCCTGTACTGGAGTACGCCGCTCTCGCGGTGCTGCCTATGGGCAAGGGCATTGAAAGATATGCGTCCTTTGAGCGCAGAATTCTACGACGGCTCCTCCTCCTCCCGCACGACACCCCCAGCGAATACATTTATGACCGTGCTGATGTTGAACCCATACTCCACAGGTTGTGCCGCGCCCGATGCAGAGCCGCGGCCCGACTCGCGGATTACAACGTGGAGCTGCTCACGACCATCATGGGCAGCATGGGAGGCCTGCTACGTCGCAGGCCAGTGATTAAGCTACAGACACCGGCACGGATCATCCACTCCACCTTCCCCAGCTATTATCCGGACATCAACTTGCCCACATACCGCGTCAGAACGGAGCTACCAACACCCACATGTCTGCTTCCGGACCCGGACCTTCCACTATTTCCCCCCCCTCGCCGTAGATCAAAGAAGTGATCCGAAAAGTGAAGTGAAGTGATCCGAAAAACTAGTCAAATGAAGTGATCCTAAAAGTGAGATCCCAGTGAACCTTCCAGTGTAACAAAAACAGTATTATGTTTCAAATTTTGTTAGTCTATCTATATTCTATTAATGTTTTGTTTCTGTTGTTCTTATACCGTCTGTCTTCGCTCTCTCTTCTCCGGTGGTCTGGCGGAGGTTTTGCGGGTTTCCCTCCGCCCTTGGGCGAATGCCGGGCCGATACCGCTCCCGTAGAAAAGAATAGAAAAGAAAAGAAAGGTTTTTCCGCAAACGCTACCCTCTTTGTAGCCTGTCCTTATTTATTTCTTTTCCACCCCGAAGAGGATCATTATCCTATAACGGGGTTTCCGTGTTGTTATTGTTATGTTTATATATTGTTTATACTCTCCTTACAATCTGTACTTTGCACGACGGAAATAAAAACCTTTAAAACTGAAAACTGCCGAGTGGCAATCATCATTAGAAGAGAGAGAAATGGATTAGAGAGATTAGACGAGAAGGGTTTTCAAATAACACATTCGTTAACTTCAAGAAAACCACAAGAACGCTCCAGCCAGACAATCAACGGGTGGTATAGCCCAGGTCGCAAGGCACCCGGGAGGAGTGGCTAACTCAGAACCACTTTCTCACTCTCGGGTGGCGCTCTGCGCCTCATCTATTATTAAATCGGTCGCCTCATTTCGGCTATCCGGTAAAGCGCCCCCTGGGTGCATTGCACTTGCCGGTGAACCGGGTGGGTCCCCACGCTAGGGTTCCCCCTAAAATTACTGTTAAAAAAAAAAAAAAAGGGTGACAATAAATCTCAACCGTATGAGCGCGCGAAAGTTCACATAGCCCAGTCCGGGCTATCGTACCATTTCGGAGCATCACTGCGCTCGACGAAGTAAGCCCGAAATGGCAGATTCGTCCTCTCCGGCGGGGACAAATACATCAAAAAACGACACTCACCAGACATCTACAGCCCTGCCACTACAAGGTATGTTTAGGCCAATATACACCTTTGGTCTGACACCACCACTTACAAAAACCGCGGACGCAAATCCAATATCGGCAGAAAAAACCATGGCGGGACTCGACCAACAACCAGCAATCAGTGTTTCGGGGCCTCCGACGGGAACCGAAAGCAGGCCTTTCAAACTCACTAACCTCTCTACACCTTCTCCTGCAGCAGCTGCAGCGATAGCAGCACTCCGTAGGCGGAAGGTAGTTAACAAAAACGCAGGAGAAGCGGACAAAGACAAATTAGCCGTCGCTAATTCCACCGTTGGCGACGACCATCAACTCGTAAACACAAATGCGTCCACCTCTTCAGCGGGGACTACTCACACCCTCCCTCTCGTCATAAACCAAATCACGGGCCAACAAACGCAAACACCGCATGGCCAGGGAGACGACGGCTTCACTGTCGTCTCTAGAAAAAAGGGAACTCCCATGAAAAGACGCCGGGTCATTCCCTCCCCCGACATCCCACAAAGTAATAGGTTTTCTCCCATTGAAAACACGACTGAAGTAATGGAGACTCAGCCGTCAACTCCAAAATCCCCGAGGATCCCAGCCATAACAGTACACAATGTCAAAGGGTGGGTTGATTTGGCGAATGAGCTCACAAAAAATCTACTTACCCCCCCTAAATGTGTCCTCAGAGGTCTAAACACTGTATTAATATCCTGCAGTAGTGTAGAGGACTACCTCAAAACAAAAAATATTCTCAAGGACAGGGGAATGGAATTTACCTCCTATCAGCTACCAGCTGATAGGCTGAGAGAGTACTGCATTAGGAATCTGGTGGGAGACGTTCCCGCAAAAGAACTAGAGGCCGAACTAGTCAGGCTGGGATTCTCGATCAAAAGTGTTGTCCAACTAACAACAACTAAGCCCTCATATAACGAAAGGGAAAGGGGAATACTCACTGGTACCAAAAGGTTGGTACCAGTGTATCATGTCATTTTGACAAATGACTCCCAACCAGGTGACCTCTTGAAAGTAGAGTACCTAATGGCCATGCGGGTGAATATAACAAAATTCACCAAACCTAAGGGCGTAATACAGTGCCACAAATGCCAGGGCTTCGGGCACACCAAAAATTACTGCAACATTCGGCCCCGTTGTGTTAAGTGTGCCGGACCACACTTAACTACCGAATGTGAGAAGAAAGACCGCTCCACGCCCGCAAGGTGCGTTAATTGCGAAATGGACCACCCAGCCAATTATCGCGGTTGCCCCGTTTACAAATGGGAAAACCAACGACGATTGGCGCGTGAAAAGCGCGACATAACTTCCCGAGGATCAGCTCAAGGGAAAACATTCACACCTGCCCCGGTTCCTGCAGGGAATGCCTGGGCAGCCCGTGCTCAAGGTCCTTTGCAGGACCAAACATCTTTTGCTGCCACTACCCCATTTCCTTCCTTACCTCCACCTAGAATCCCTCCTCCCCACGTGATCAACCCCCTATTGCCCGGCGGCGCTATTCCCCTTTCCTCTTCTTATTCTTCAAATCACCTACCAAACATTCCTGCCTCAAATTCCGCACACAATGAACAGTCACTGTTTGGATACTTTATGTCCATGCACCACCAGCTAAGTCTCTTAAAGACAAAAACGGAGAAGAAAATCTTTATGCTCCAGCAATTATGCGAGTTGCACGAGCTTAATGACTAGTAAGCTCCGCAACATTTGCCTTCTCAGTTGGAATTGCAACGGCATACTCGGCCGCCAACGGGAATTCAAAGATTTTATAAGCTCTGGCAATTTTGATGTAGTCGCCCTTCAGGAGACGCATCTAACACCCAGTCACAGATTCTACATACCCAACTACACCACATATCGGCGAGACCGTCCCACTGCTCGCGGTGGAGGCGTGCTTATCGCAGTAAAGTCATCTATTAAACACAAGGCACTGAAAGGATACGCCCTTAGTACATTAGAATGCGTCGGAATACGACTCCCAACTCCCATAGGTGAACTTGACATCTATTCCGTTTACCAACCTTCTGGTAAAACTATTGTTCCTGACGAAATTCGTCCCTTATTCCCGATTGACAGTCGCGTCGTAGCCATCGGCGATTGGAATTCAAAACATACGGAATGGGGGTGCCGGTCCGCGAATACTAATGGCCGGCGTTTGCATAACATTGTTAATTCCATCATGGTAGACGTCGAAGTGCCACCAGCGGCAACGCACATTGACAGCCGTGGTGGTGAAGACATCCTGGATTTCTGCCTAACGAAAAATCTGCCTTACATAACGACTCCAACTGTACTTTCCGATCTCTCCAGTGATCATTACCCGATTAAAACCGACATTGCGACTGTCCCTTATGAGCAGCCTCCTTCCCTTCCTTCAAAGACGAACTGGAAACAGTTCGCCTCCATAGCAGAAGACGCCTTTTCCTCAATCACAATCCCACACTCCTCAGCCCGGCAGGACATTGACGCTCATGTCTTGGCCATAACCGAGGCAATGCGTGACGCGCATGCACTGGCATCGCTCCCGTACCCTCATCCCCCTCCTCCTTCAAACGCCCTACCCGACGACATCCTGCTACTCATAAAACAGCGCAACAAGGCCCGCAGACAATGGGCGCGAACCAGGGATGGCGCCTATAAACGGCGTTATAACTTTTTCGCGTCCTGCGTCAAACGCGAGATCAGAAATCGGTTTAATGACCAATGGAGAGACAAACTCGACAACCTTTCCTTCGACGACGGATCCCTTTGGAAGGTTGCTAAGCAACTGACCAAAAAAGGCCGTCCAGACCAGCCCATCAGGCATAACGACAACCTGTACTTCGACGCCAATGACAAGGCAGAAATCCTAGCCAACGCGTTCCAGGAAACCATGACTCTTAAAACCGACTGGCCAAGGACGCGGGAGGACGAAGAAGCCGAGGCTGCTGTAAGTAGCTTAGGTCTCCTTCCGACTCCTCCATTCCAGCCGGTCACTGAGACGGAGCTTAGAATGACAATAAAGTACTTAAACCCGAAAAAAGCCCCGGGTATTGATGACATCTCAAACAGGCATTTGAAGAACGCGCCACTGCCGGCCGTTCGTCACCTACTGGGCTTATTCAATAACTGTCTTTCCTCTTGCTACTTTCCAGATTCCTGGAAAATAGCAAAAGTGTGCCTGCTTGCCAAACCAGGCAAAGACCCGACAATTCCTCTCAACCGCAGACCTATATCTTTACTTTCCTCTATCTCTAAACTGTTTGAATCGATTTTGAAAGCCCGTCTAGACCTCTTCCTACGGACCAATGACGTAATACGACCGGAACAAATGGGATTCCGGGAAGGACATTCCACCTCCCTGCAGATACTCAGACTAGCAGAGTATATCAGCCACGGCATGCAGAACAACCAACACACTGCAGTGTTGTTCTTGGATGTGGCCAAGGCTTTCGACCAAGTCTGGCATGATGGATTGATACTTAAATTATTTAAAATCGGGGTTCCATTACATCTCATCAAGATGTTCCATAGTTTTCTCGCTTCACGAGCTATACATGTCGCCGAAAACGGAGCTCTGTCAACCGGGAAACAGATAAATTGTGGCGTCCCGCAGGGCGCCATATTATCTCCTACTCTCTTCAACTGCTATGTCAACGATCTTCCTTCTTCTCCACAAACTCAAACTTTCATGTTCGCCGACGATACTGCTATCGCGGCAAGATCTTGGAGCGGCACGTGTGCCTTCCGAAAGATACAAAACCACCTCTCTTTACTTGAAAAGTGGACCGTCAACTCGAAAGTCACAATTAATGCTGAGAAAAGTGTTGTTGTCGACTTTCGGAGGAGACGAAGCTATTTCCCAAAAAAACCTCTAACCTTTCAATCCGTGCGTATTCCGACGAAATTGTCACACAAATTCTTAGGGATACACTTTGACTACAGACTGACATGGGCCACGCACGTACAGCATGCCTTACACATCGCTCAGGGCACAAGAGCACTTCTGTCTCCACTCTTGTGCTCCAAATCGCGCCTCACGCACCGAACCAAGATTAGACTGTACCTTTCGTATATCCGTCCCAGGATGCTGTACGGCTGCGAAATTTTCGGGAACGCGACAAAAACAGACAGAAATCGCTTAGAAACATTCCAAAATAAAATACTTCGCTAACTCACAAACCAGAGTAAACTCGTCCCAATACAAGAGATCAGAAACGCACACAAAATACCTAAAATACACGACTTCATTCGAGCGCAAGCCGAACGACTCGAGAGGTCCCTTCCACGTAACACGCTTACAAAAAATATATGGGATTACTCCCTACACAGGAAACGCCGTCCGAGCTACAGACTACCAAAAGAAATTTTATTTCGGTAACATTACCGAATTCTTTCCTATGACTTTCTTTCTTATATATGATTCAAAAATTAATATGTATTTGAGCCAAGGTTTATGTATTATGTTTAAGGCATTGTGTAACTGCCATTATATTATCATTTTATTTTGTTATCATTGAATGTAAAAAAAAAAAAAAAAAAGTCTCTTTTGAAAAGAAAAGTAAAAAGGGGAAAAAAAAAGGATAAAAAGAAAAAAAATATATAATATAAATCCAATGGATAAAAGAAAACAATTAAAAAAAAAAAAGAACAAAAGAGAAAAAAATATATATCCTGTATAACCAAAAATTAGACCAGAATCGTAAGTTAATTTTAAGTTTTTAGACTAGTAAATGTTTTTCCGTCCTGTTGACGAGTTTTTGGGCAAAATGTCTCGGCCCTTAGAATTAAGCTAATTTTAGTTCTTCCTTTAAGTTAAGGCCAATTGCCAACCCACTAGAGGTCTTTCTTTCAACTTCTCCTTCACTAACACTGGAAAGGTACACGTTCGCCATTTACACATTCGATCGCCATTGTTTCCCCTGTGCGAATTGCACAAACACTACCGCTGAAGGGGTGGACGTTGTCTCACCGAAGCAGCGATAAAAATGAGGGCAATAGCCCAGTCAATAGGGGGTCTGGTCTGGTAGTGGTAATCATCATCCCTGAAGATGATGCACAAGTATGGTATTGAAATGTTGGCCACCATGGAACCCCTAACCCAGTGGAAGACCTGAGAAAACTTCATTACATAAACAACCAATCTAGAGGAAGATATTTGGTATGCGATCATGGAGTTCACCAAATGCTAAAATATTTCCTTGACCAGGACTTAGGCCCTGATCTTTCAACTTGCAGGGCAAAATCTCTAACCATTTAAGCTATTGAGGAAACCAAATTTACACTGAGATCTGTGGGAGCCTTACGAAACCAAGTGCCACCATTCTTTGGTCAAGAGATGATGTCAGGGGACTTTTTCACACACTATGGATAGGAACTCACATCAGGGAGAAACTGAGATGAGATGGGGAAGGTGAAATCAAGCAGATGACAAGTGCAAAAATATTTCTTTGACTGCGACTTACACACAATCTTTTAACTTGCTGGGCCAATGCTCCAACCACTTGAGCTATCAAGGAAAACTAATTTACGCTGAGATCTTTGGGGGCCTTATGAAATAAAGTGCCCTGATTCTTAGGCCAAGACATGATATCAGAGACTGCTTCACTAACCTGAGGTGAAATAGATGACTTGAGTCAATATGTAGATGGCAAATTACACTAGTGACAAGAATATGCACACTTACCAAATTCTCTGCTTCTTCACTATCTGACCAATGACTGCAACCTTCCTGCATTGATGAGACCATTGACCAATCAATATCCCTTGCCAGAGAAGCAGAGCATCCACTGGCAATGTCAACTTCCTCTTTAACATTGATCATGTCATCTCTGACATCCACAGCACTACTGTCAACAGTGCCTCTCACGATTGTGTAGTCGTCAATCTCTTTCTTGATTTCCTTCCGGGGAAACTAATGCAAAGCATAAATGAATAAAACTTTAATAATATCCTTTTGTCAACTTTCCAAAATAATAGCATCAAGGTAATAAAACCTTCAGGTCAACCTGTTCTATATAATATTAGCAAGAGAACCATGTGGGAGATTATGCAAACAATAACACATACAACAAAATGGCAATTATATTGCTTGTATCAACTATTCATAAAAGGGATTATATATTATTAAACAGGATGTGTTCCACAGGTAATACAATTGAACTTTTTCTTCCTACTCTGCTCCTCTTGATGGGATGAAAGTACTAAGACTTGGTAAGGAAGACACTAAGCATGGGGGCAAAACCAGTCTCAGTGCTCTCTAAAGATGTGGAAATCGCAGAACATCAGTTATTGTAAACCTACGTGCAAAACGTGTCACAAAAAAATGAAATCTACCATTGAGCAACCTAATGCAATTATAAAGTTTTCTGGTACACTGAAAACATCTCTTGTGAAGACTAAGAAAATGATTTCCGAGGCATATGAGGACTTTGCTCTGTTTTATTCATAAGTTTTTAGGTGGTTATAGGCTTCTATAAGGTGGGAACAGAAGAGATTCATAATGAACAATGCTCTGGGTGGCCTTCTAGTATGTGCATTTGCTGGAAAAACTCCAATAAAAGTCTAGCAGCTTGAGAAAAGACATCTCTGCCATATAGCAATTCCATCACAAAAATATGCCTAGCAATAACATGTTCTAAGTCCATGAGTTCCTGGCCAAACACCTGATTCCAACAATACCCCATCCCCATATAGTCCTGATGTCATCCCAGCAGATGTCTTTTGGTTCCCTTGGATCAAAGCAGCCCTGAAAGGAACCAATTTTTTGTCTATAGAAAAGTACCTATCAACCCTGACGATGACCTTGCAAGAGGTCCCCAAACATTCCTTCCAGGGCTCCATATACCAGTCATAGCAGTCATTGGAAAAAAGTGTGTAGAGACTAATGGATAATATTTTGAAGAATTTTTAGTGCTTGTGCAAATCTCTTTACCACGTGCCCTTGTGGAGGCTTGCGGGATATTATGTAGATGAATTTGTTCAATAAATTACTTGCAAAAAACAATTGCATTACCAACAGATGCATCCTGTGTTTCACAGAGACACAGAAAATTAATTATGAATCATTACTTAACCTTGCCTAAGGAGAAATAAAACCTCACACCATTGACACACCTTAATAGTCAACTTTGAGAAAAGTATTAGTAATAGCTGCAATGCAAAATGGCAGACCTATCTAATATACTCACCTCAATTGCCACTTCATTGTAATTATTATCAGACATAAAATTTAGCCAACTTCCGGCTGTATTAGTGTCCTCCATCTGAACCATATGCACTGAACGATCAACAGCTTCCACAGGACTATTCAATGCCCAAACATTGCTTAATGTTCCCTCAACAAACTCCTTTCCAGGGCTCTATGCACCCTTATTGTCATGGTATCGGATATCACTCTCCTTCTTATAAATCATAAGCACACAAATTAAGCAGAAGGTTGGTTTCATGGATGATGATAAGATTTACCAAACACTAAGCCCAATATGGCATCATGTGATATTCACCCATTAGCAGGGAATTAATAGGAGGATGGATCCATTCCCTGGGCAATTTATGGTTTTCCAGGAAAACATCTGGCATCCCGTTTGGTAATATACTGGCAAGGCATATCCATAATGGCATGCCTGGATATCACACACATGCCTTACCGTAAAAAATCCAATTTTCTAACCCTAAACTACCTTTTCCCCATCTGTTAAATCACATGCAGATGCAAGAGAAAAATTCAGAATTGAAAAGGTGCATTAAACTTCAAATAATGTATTGCAAAAACCTTTACTATGAGATGTGTCTTAGATAGACCCTGGCACTACAAAATACAAAGCCCCCAAATCCTGAATACTCATGATACTAAATATTGGAATGACAATACTATTGAATAAAAAGGTCTACACTTAGACCCGGAAAATTAAAAGATATTTTTAATAGATGGAAAGAGGTATTTAATTGGGCAAAATTGAGACCTAATGATCCCTTCTTTCATTTAAACCATTGTTGTATGCATACTATTTCAGGCAGAAAATTTGTAACTACATGCATACATGATAACAAATACATATAGACAGACATATTCATTATACAGTACTAATTGGTAGGAGTCAGAGAAACAAAAGACTAGATCATCATTCAGGTCTACATGCCCAGAAGCAATCATAAGGAGGAAGAAATCAATAGGATATACCATTAGGTAGAGGACATAATACGGCATGTGTTCCTGCAGAAAAAAATTTTATAGTAATTAGGGATAGGAATGTGATAAAAGGCAAAGGCAGAGATGATGTTGAGGAGAGGGACTATGGTTTAGACATAAGGAATGACTGTAGGGAGAAAGCAATTGAGTCCTGCAGGAGTCAAAAAGGGATCAGTCATGATCAATATTTGGTTAAGACACCACAAAAGGGATTTCTATGCATGAAATATACCAGGTCACTCAGAATGGTAACAGATTATTAATTATAGCTGAGCACAGATTAAGGAACAGCATTATTCATAAGCACAATTTCCCAAGAATTCATGTACAATCTGTTTACAATGTATTACTGTATCTTTCTTTTGATAATAAGTACACATATATATACATACATATATATAGATATATATACATATACACACACACACATATATTATATATATATATATATATATATATATATATATATATATATATATAACACTTTTTGAAAGTCTCACGGACGTGAATAATAATGTATAACACTTAGCACTAGTTCACACAGACAAAAACACAGAAACACACAAAAAAGAGACTCACTATTTTTTGAATTTTCGGTGGTCGTGACCACCTTTATCAAGGAAGAGAGGGACAGAACTGAAGGGAATACGAGGGCTGGAGCGATGGATGGAAGGGGAAGGTGGGGAGAGAATTCCGAAGGGACGGGTTTGGAGGGGCAGGGTTAGAAGGGTGGGGAATATGTAGAAAGTGATGGGGTGGAAGGGAGATGAAAATATAATTGGAGAAGGGTAATTAATGCCTAATATTGATGCCTGGCCAATTCCAGGACTCCAAGAGCCAGATGAAGGATTGCTCAAGATTCTTACCATTTCCTGGAAAGGCTAAAATCAACCTCCCTCCCTCCAGATACCGAGATTATTATGGCCACTATACATGAAACATCCCTATACACATCGATTCCCTACTCAGAAGGTCTCTCCGCTCTCAAACATTACCTCTCCCAACGCCCTGAGCCACACATACCCAGCACAGATTTTCTCCTTAGTCTTCCCTCCAGATACCGAGATTATTATGGCCACTATACATGAAACATCCCTATACACATCGATTCCCTACTCAGAAGGTCTCTCCGCTCTCAAACATTACCTCTCCCAACGCCCTGAGCCACACATACCCAGCACAGATTTTCTCCTTAGTCTTTCCAAGTTCATCCTCACCCGCAACTCCTTTTCCTTTAATGATAAATTCTTCTTACAAATCAAGGGCTGTGCCATGGGTAGCAGGTTCAGCCCTTCCTATGCAAACCTCTTTCTTGGTCTCGCAGAGAAGAAATTCCTGTTAAAACAACCACTGAAACCTCTATTGTGGCTCAGATACATCGATGATATCTTCCTCCTCTGGCCACATGGTACCGATTCCCTGAAAGCTTTCATTTCCGACCTCAATGCTTCGTCCTCTGTCTCCTTCAGTTCTACAGTTTCCGCCTCCCAAATCACCTTCCTGGATGTAAATGTAACATTAAGAAACCAAACATTTCACAACTCTGTACATATTAAACCCACAAACAAACAGCAATACTTACACTACAATAGTTGCCACCCATATCACACAAAACGCTCCATTCCTTACTACTTGTCCATAAGAGGACACAGAATTTGCAATGACCCTGATTCCGTTGATAATTTCCTTTCAAGTCTACACTGTTCCCTCCTCAAACGAGGTTATCCCGAATCCCTCCTGAACAAAAGGATCCGAAAACATGCCTACACTCCCAAACCTTCCTCCACCATGGAACCCCACCCTCTCTCAATTTGCACAACATACTTCCCGGGCTTAGAATCTCTACGATCAATCCTAAAAGACCTCTACCCTATCCTAAAAAATCATAATGCCACCGCCAACCTTTTTCCCAAATGCCCCTCAGTTACTTTCAAATGCCCCGCCAACCTATCCGATCTCCTCAAATTAACCAATCCACTCCTTAAATCCCCAACCCATCCTAAAACCACTCCCACGCCATGCAATAAACCCAGATGCAAAACATGCCCTATTTTCGAAACCAAAATCCCATTCCTCTCCCACCCATTTTTTAACTCTCTCCCACCAATTCCCTCCTCTACTTGCACAACTAGCAATGTAGTGTACCTGCTGAAGTGCCAACTTTGCCCTGCCTATTATATTGGGTAGTGCACCACACCCCTCAATATCAGAATGAACAACCACCGAGCCTCATGCAAAAACTCTTCCTTAATTGATATGCTCCCTATCCCCAAACACGCCTCCGAACACAACACTCCCTTTGATAAATGCTATAGTGTATCCATCATAGAATCCCTCCTACCCTCTGATCCTCCTCTGAAACTGAAAAAACTAGAGCAATCCTTCATCTGGCTCTTGGAGTCCTGGAACTGGCCAGGAATTAATGTTAGGCACTAATTACCATTCTCCAATTATATTTTCATCCCCCTTCCACCCCCATCACTTTCTACATTTTCCCCACCCTTCTAACGCTGCCCCTCCAAACCCATCCCTTCGGAATTCTCTCCCCACCTTCCCCTTCCATCCATCGCTCCAGCCCTCGTATTCCCTCCAGTTCTGTCCCTCTCTTCCTTGATAAAGGTGGTCACGACCACCAAAAATTCGAAAAATAGTGAGTCTCTTTTTTGTGTGTTTCTGTGTTTTTGTCTGTGTCCACTAGTGCTAAGTGTTATACATTATATATATATATATATATATATATATATATATATATATATATATATATATATGCAAACATATATATTATTAGGTAATCTACCAGTAAAGGTAGGTTTTTGGATGGACACAGCAACTAAAAAAATATTTTGTGACTCCCAACAAAACACAAAATCCAGTATCCTACTCTACATCAGATTACTTTTCATCTCTGAGTACTTTCTTCCTCCCCTCATCCCGTCTAACATCCCTATCCTGTTCCTTCCCTTTCTTCATTTGCCTAACATTCTCCCCTCAATTACAGCCTTCAACTTCCTACTGCTGGTCAGTACCCCCTTTATCCACTTTTCCTGCCTTCATAGGATTTCTCCCAACAAACCCCTCTCTTCGCCCACCATACTAAGTACCTCCTCGTTTGTTTTCTCCTCGGTCCATTTCATCTTCTCCATTCTTCTCCACAACCACATTTCAAAAGCCTTTAGTCTACGTCTACCCTCCTGCTTCAATGACCACGTTTCCGCGCCGTACATAGCTATAGCATATACTATATGCTATAAGCTCCATATCAAAGTTTTTACGAGTCTTTTCTTAACATCCTTACTCAAAGTCCCTGTCATCAACTCCCTCCTGCTTGTGAAAGACTCTTCCCCTAGCGCAATTCTTCTCCTTACCTCCATACTACTTTGACTGTGTTGGTCCACAACACTTCCGAGATACGTAAACTTTTCTACCTGCTCTAGTTTTTGCCCTCCTATTTTAATGTTTAGCTTAGCCTTTTTCTTTCTAGAAAATCGCATTACCTTTGTTTTAATGATATTGATTCTCATCCCATACCTGTCGCACTGCATTTCCAATTCACTCAGCAGTGCTTGCAACCCCTTGGCTGACTGACAAACTAAAGCTCGGTCATCAGCAAACCCAACTGATTATACGAACTCCACGCCCACTTTCATTCCTACCTCCAGTTCTTCCCATGCCTCCTTAATCATTCCGTCTGCATACAGATTGAACAGCAACCGTGATAATGGGCAACCCTGCCTTACACCTGTTCCTAACACTGCTCATAGTATCGCTACTCTTAATTTATATATGTATATGCATGTATGTATGGGTGTATATGTGCGTAATTATGTATGTATTTATGTATGTGTATGCATGCATGTATGTATGTTTATGTGTATGTGTGTATGTATATGTGTGTGTGGATATGTATGTATATGTGTATGTATGTGTATGTATGTGTATGTGTGTGTGTGTGTGTGTGTGTGTATATATATATATATATACTTTTTTCTTTTCAATGTGCAAATCTGTACTAAATGAATTTATGTCCATCTATATGTATTTATGTGTACATATGAATGTAACTGTAAGTTTAATGCCTAATATAATATGTATACGACGATGGGTTAAATGGAAGAAGGGACCATTTCAGTAGTTCTACAGTAATATTATCCACCCCCACAACCTTCTTTAGTTTCATCACACTAAATGCCCTTTCCATCTCATCATCGAGTATGGTTGGACCCAAGCTATCTTCCTCTACGTCATGTTCCTTTTCTATCTCTAAATGTGTTGGTCTAAGTTCTTTACTATTCAATTCTTCCCTCTATTCCTTCCATCTCCTTTGGATCTTTCCTGTATCAGCCATTATCTTACCCGCCTTATCTAACTGTTAGCATAGATATTTCTTTCTTACTTCCCAATAAAGACTTAAATTTCCTGTAAAGCGTACCAATTTCAGCCTTTCTCTGCAAAATTTCAATATCCTCACACTACGTTTTCCACCATACTTTTTTTGCCCTATACCCCTTACCTCCTGGTTGTGTTCTATATTCCTCTTGATTAATAATCTCATTACTGCAATGGCATCACGCGTACCTCTCCCCTTCTTAAACCCAAACTGATCATCCCCTAAGTAATCATTTGCCCTACTCTCTATCCCTTTGTTTATGATCCTGAGAACAACTTTACCTGCGTGGGATATCAAACTAATTGTCCTATAGTCCTCACATAACGTGGCCTTTAGCTTTTTCGGAATAGGAACTAAAACTGATCTCACAAAGTCTTCCAGCCAGATTCCCTCCTCATAAATATTACGGATCAGCCCATATAGCCTCTTCCTCCCACATTTTGCTAAACATTTCAGTAGTTCCGCAGGAATATTATCCACCCCCACAGCCTTATTTAGTTTCATCTCCCTTAATGCCCTTTCTTTCTCATTGTCTAGTATGCCTGGACCTAAGCTGTCTTCCTCTACGTCATTTTCTTTTTCAATGTCTAACTTTGTTGGTCTAAGCTCCTTACTATACAGTTCTTCTATATACTCCTTCCATCTCTCTTGGATCTTTCCTGCGTCAACTATTATCTTACCCGCCTTATCTCTAACTGTTAGCATAGCTCTTCCTTTCTTACTTACCGATAACGATTTAACTTTGCTGTACAGCTCACCGATTTCACCCTTCCTCTGGAGACTCTCCATATCCTCGCACTGCGTCTTCCACCAGGCTTCTTTTGCTTTATTTGTTGTCCGCCTCAATTTATTGTTTAATTCTCTGTACTTCACTTTGCCTAACTTGTATTTACATTCTTCCATTTTCGCCGATCACCCATCTTTGTAATGATCTTATCCGTGATCCATGGTTTCCTAATCCTTTTAGCGTTAATGGTTCAAAAGTGTCTTTTGCGGCTTTAGACAACCCTTTCTTGAAACCTTCCCATTTTTCTTCGATAGTACTTAGCGCTTTACCATCCTCCATGACTTCCTACACCGCCTGTTTGTATTCCTTCCTTTTCAAACCATTTAATGCTTCTACATTCCATTTTCTAACTCGTCGCCCCTGCCTTATCTTTCTGAAACGTACGCTACATTTCATAACAACTAAATTGTGGTCAGAGTCCGTATCCGCTCCCGGGAAGCTGTGCGAATTCATCACACTGTTCCTAAACCTGTGTCTAACCAGGATATAATCTAGCTGATACCTTTCTGAGTCACCTGGCATTTTCCATGTATACCTTCGTCTTTTGTGGTGTCTAAACCAAGTGTTGGTGATGACTAGCCCCTGTCTCCTGCAGAACTCAACTGCTTTCTCCCTGCGGTCATTCCTCGTGCCTAAACCGTAGTCCCCCACCTCATCACCATCTCTTCCTTTGCCTACCATCGCATTCCAATCCCCCATCACTATCAAATATTTCCCTGCAGGAACACACACGATTGCGTCCTCTAACTGGTCGTATATCCTATCGACCTCTTCTTCTTTATGGTTGCTCGGTGGCATGTATACCTGAATAATAACTAAGTTCGTCGGTTCTGCTTTTATCTCTACTAGTAGTATTCTATCCGTTACCTGCTCTATGTTGACTACGCTTCTTCCTACCGCTTCATTTAATACTATGGCAACCCCTCGTTGGTTCTCGTCCCCACCGCTGTATATTATTCTATACTTATCACTCCAGTAATCCCCACTATCTTTTCATCTCACCTCGCATAGACCTAAAATATCTATATTTCCCCTTTCCATCTCTCGCTTAACATTTTCCAATTTCCCTGTCCTCATCATTGTCCTAACATTCCTATTCTAACTAATGTGGTCTTCTTCTCCTGCGTCTTCTGTCCTGCTGCTGCTGGTTTTCCCTTGCAAGGGTTTCGTGGGATGATGCCCGCGGAAGCCTTGCCTCCCCCGCTGCCGGGCACGACACACGGCCGATTGGGCCGAGCCTGGTAGTTGCCAGGACTCAAAATATCTGTATAGTCCATCATATTTTTCTTGGAAATGATAATTGAGGTGGTTTCCCGTTGCCTTCCTCAATAGTGTTTTTGATGTGACACCATCACTTACTGGCCGCCCCACTGGGGTCAGATGCCATTGCAGCCACCTCACTGAGGAACAGACGCTGCGTGGACTACCTTTCATCTGGCTCCTAACCTTCGACCTATCTGGCATGGGTGACCCTACCAGGAGCAATTTTTATTACTCCCGCCTGCATAGCTCTAGGGGTCATCGGAACGCACAAGCCCTTCCACCACATCAAGGTTGTAGTCCGGGGAGGGATATATATATATATATATATATATATACACATATATATGTATATATATTATATATATATGTACATATACATATACATATATATATATATATATATATATATATATATGTGTGTGTGTGTGTGTGTATACATATATGTGTATGTGCATATATATATATATATATATATATATATATATATATATATACACATATGCAAAGACACACGGATGTGTGGCATGTATACACATTCAAGATTACTATGAGGCCCTGGGTGCACGGCATCTATACAAAATCATGATAAATGCAAAGTTCTGCTTGTGTATTATACATAAGGTGCACGTTACCAATGAGAAAATCTAGTATTTATGAATATTGGTTATTACAAAATGGAATGAAAGTTTATTTACTGGATTAACAAGGAAGGAGTATCAGCAGTCTGAAGAGAAAATCATAAGTGAGGGAAAGGAGCTAAGTACCAACGAGGAAAAATTTGAATACATTTAAAAAGGTTTTACGAAACCCAGAAACAAAAATATTGGTACTTAGAATAGAAAAAACATAAGGGAACCATTAATTTATGGATAAGATCATTAGAAAGATAGCTGAGGGAAGGATATAGATGAATGAAAAAAACTTAAATAGAAGAAAGCACAAATGGTTAAATAATAAACAGAGTTTAATAACATTAAGATAGAAACAAGGATTGTGAAAACACATTGTGAAGGTATGGAAAACCTAAGGATAAAATGTCATATTGGTGCTCCAAATAGGTAGGTAGGCAGAATGATTAATGTCCAACGGATTTGGCGTGGTGCTGTTTTGGACTGAATAAATGAATGGAAGGTGAAAACCCCTCTTCCAAATGTTTTCGTGAAATTTTTCGTTCAATTTGGGAAGTAAAGAAACGGTATGCATTAAATGTTTTTAAAAATCCTCTCATAATTAATTATCCCAGAAATTAAATATAGGCATTTCAATAAATCCATCGTTCTTCACCTTCCGGACGAAAGACTATATTCGTTACCCTTTAAAATAATTACGATTGATCACAATGTTCATACTGACACGAAAATGGTTTTTCTGCATAATCACTAAAGCAGATGTAACGAATTATTAATTTTTGGCCAAATATATCTCCGTTACTGACATCGTACAATTTAATGGTTACAACTGACCTCCTCTCGATTGATTATGCAGTCTATCGCCGCAGGATTGCACCCCTTTTGGATGCGATCATTGTAAACAGACAAACACTCGGCACATCGACGCTTAAACAGCCGGAATTCTGTTAGCTTCTCCATGCAGTTAGGACACACCAACCAGGAATAATTTGCATCCTGCACAACCTGATAAAATATTTCAGAAACTGATAATGATAACAGAATGCACGAAACTCCTCTGGACTAAATGTCACTATATTTTGGACAATATTGTACGGAAAAATAAACTTGTTCATTTAACCAAAGATTTTTTACAAATAATTTTTAAAAGCGCGTCGCACGGGCAACTAAACTTACTTTAACATCTATTAAATCCTCTATAGTATTTTTCAACATTATTTGTAATTTACTATTCTCGCTGAAAACATTGATCAACAGACCACGACTGCTTAAACACAATCTGCAAACTTCAAATTCGGCTTTATCGAACATTATGAAGGTTTTAACGTGCTCTAAATGGTTTGCTGGACAACCTTACGTTAAAATAATAAGTCCATTTGTCATAGTTTACTTAATGTAGTATTAAAAGTTATTTCAGCAGCCGTAACGACAAAATAAAAACTTAACAGCTGGGCTCTTGCACTTCGTTCTTCATCTGATCCATTCATTTTAGAAGTTCTTTTGAATTACAATGGTATGGATTGATATGGAAAGAGAGGTTCTTAATCCGGGTCACAAATATTTAGGATTAATTAGATGTAATCTAGTACTCAGGTAAAGGAAAATAAAAATTAACCTTTTTTATATGTCTATTAGGTGATCAAGGATGACAGGAATTATTTGATATTAAGTTGACAACGTAAAAAGTAATTACTTCGTATATGTTCCGTTCATATATTCGAAGGACCAAGCTCAAAAGATTCCGAAAAGTTTTGTTTCCGATGCCTAAATGGAAGAATAAACATGCATTTATCCAAGTATTAGTCATTACGCGTTGTAGCTGTAGATTAATATCAAAATATCACAAGTTCTACCGTGCCGGGTTTCCATTCAGTTCCATTCTGAACAATGTGAAATAATTCTTCGAGCGTTGACGCGGTCCCGCTGTTTTTTAAGACAATATTTGCGCTAAAATCTATTCATACACTTTGAATGGCTTAAAGTTAACATCAATGATGTAATTATTAATCGGTAAACTTATTCATCGTAATTTGGCAGTGAACATACATAGACTAATGTAATGGATGCACCATCCTAGGTCCCTATCACGTTGTCATAGTTATGAAAAGAAACTGTCTTAACTAACTGTTTGGCTTTCGAAAAAGAAAAGTATATCAAACTTTAACTCTGTTAAAAGCATTTAAATAAACTTAGAAATCCGGGAAAAAATACAAAATGTCTTCTAAAGAGCATATATTTGGAGATCGTTGCTGATTGGCAATCGAAATATGGCAGTTTTCATACAGATAGCTGTCGTAGCAACAGATAAATATATATAAATAGTCGAAGTCCTACTGTGTTGATTCAATTTAATTCCTACTTGGCGATATCCTTCTTCGAGGTCCTGCGGCGAGTGTGTAAGACACGTTTAAATAATAATTAGAGCGTTGACACGGTCTCGCTGCATTAGAAATTCAAAACATGTTAATGCAGATAGCTGTGAATAGTTTCAACTAAACAGTTATCGAAAATTTACGTGATTTGTTTAGAAATTTTTGAAGATAAAAAAACTAATGTGATCTATAAGGAGTGTTTTTGTTCAATAGCTTTTGCAAATATCGTATGTGTGCCATTCACTCACAACCATGCACCATTTTTAAAAGAAGACTTATCTAGAAGCACTGTACTTAAGATGGTATGTTCAATAGGACACATTTGGAAGCAGTATTTCCAACCAATATTTAGAAGAATGATTCATAAACATTTGTTCTATAGATATCGAGCCTGCAAGACCATGTGGCCTCCACAACTCTCTTCTCTTCAAAATCCTTTTTATTCTTAGGGAAACAAACGTTGTATCCAAAATATGCTTTTACAACTCAAGCATATATAATAAAGATGACAATGGGTTTATTACACGACGATAGTTTCCCTGCTCAAGTGGTTCTTTTCAAATCTGTGTTAAAACGGCTGTATTTCGAGTGCCTATCATTACATTGACGAATCAATGCTCTTTGCAAGACTATATTATCCCCTTGATTCCTGCTTTCCTTTAAATGCTTTTGGAATTTTTAAACTTTGCTCTGCATTTATTTTTCAAAAGGAAACAATTCATATAATCAGGTTCCCTTGATAATCTTGTCATTGTAATAGGGACCTGTGATGATGCAAAACTTACATTTGTGTATATTATTATTCTATTAATATTATTAGGTAATCTACCGGATAAGGTAGGTATAATACTACCGGTAAGGATGGCTACGGTAAGGATGGGCATAATTACTAATTAAATAATTTCTGGCCCCTAGCAAAACACAACATCCTACTTTGCATCAGGTCCCTATTCAGCTCCGAGTACTTTCTTCATCCCTTCATCCCGTCCAACATCCCTATCCTATTCCTTCCCTTTCCTGGTTTGCCTAACATTCTCCCCTCAATTACAGTCTTCAACATCCCGCTGCCGGTCAATACCCCCTTCATCCACTTTTACTGCCTACATAGGATTTCTCCCAACAAACCCCTCTCTTCGCCCACCATACTAAGTACCTCCTCGTTTGTTTTCTCCTCGGTCCATTTCATCTTCTCCATTCTTCTCCACAACCACATTTCAAAAGCCTTTAGTCTACGTCTACCCTCCTGCTTCAATGACCACGTTTCCGCGCCGTACATAGCTATAGCATATACTATATGCTATAAGCTCCATATCAAAGTTTTTACGAGTCTTTTCTTAACATCCTTACTCAAAGTCCCTGTCATCAACTCCCTCCTGCTTGTGAAAGACTCTTCCCCTAGCGCAATTCTTCTCCTTACCTCCATACTACTTTGACTGTGTTGGTCCACAACACTTCCGAGATACGTAAACTTTTCTACCTGCTCTAGTTTTTGCCCTCCTATTTTAATGTTTAGCTTAGCCTTTTTCTTTCTAGAAAATCGCATTACCTTTGTTTTAATGATATTGATTCTCATCCCATACCTGTCGCACTGAATTTCCAATTCACTCAGCAATGCTTGCAGCCCCTTGGCTGACTGACAAACTAAAGCTTGGTCATCAGCAAACCTAACTGATTTTACGAATTCCCCGCCCACTTTCATTCCTACCTCCAGTTCTTTCCATGCCTCTTTAATCATTTCCTCTATACACAGGTTGATCAGCAACGGTGATAATGGGCAACCCTGCCTTACACCTCTTCCTAACACTGCCCAACCTGACACCCCGTTTCCCACTCACACCTGAGCAGTCTAAGATGTGTACAGGTGCGGATTAGCCTCCTTTCCCTCCAATGTACTATATTCCTATTTTCTGCAATATACTCATTAGTTTTTTCCCAATTCACTCTATCGAACACTGTTTCGAAATCTACGAAACAGGCAAATACCTCCTGGTTGTATTCTATATTCCTCTCAATTAATAATCTCATTACTGTAATGGCATCACGCATACCTCTCCCCTTCCTAAACCCAAACTGATCATCCCCTAAGTAATCATTTGCCCTACTCTCTATCTTTTTGTTCATGATCCTGGGAACAACTTTAGCTGCATGGGATATCAAACTTATCGTCCTGTAGTCCTCACATGATGTAGCCTTTACATTTTTGGTAATAGGAACTAAAACTGATCTCACAAAGTCTTCCGGCCAGATTCCTTCCTCATAAATACTACAGATCAGCCCATAGCCTAAGCCTTTTAAAAGTTCCATGGGAATGTTATCCACCCCCACGGCCTTATTTAGTTTCATCTCCCGTAATGCCCTTTCTATCTCATTGTCTAGTATGCCTGGACCTAAGCTATCTTCCTCTACGCCATGTTCCTTTTCTATGTCTAACTTTGTTGGTCTAAGTTCTTTACTATAGAGTTCTTCTATATATTTCTTCCATCTCTCTTGGATCTTTCCTGCGTCATCTCTTACCTTACCCGCCTTATCTCTAACTGTTAGCATAGCTCTTCCTTTCTTACTTCCCGATAAAGATTTAACTTTGCTGTACAGCTCACCGATTTCACCCTTCCTCTGGAGACTTTCCATATCCTCGCACTGTCTTCCACCAAGCTTCTTTTGCTTTATTTGTTGCCCATCTCAATTTATTGTTTGATTCTTTGTACTTCATTTTGCCTAATTCTGTATTTACATTCTTCCATTTTTGCCACTCACCCATCTTTGTAATCATCTCATCCGTGATCCATGGTTTCCTAGTCCTTTTAGCGTTAACGGTTACAATAGTGTCTTTTGCGGCTTTAGACAACCCTTTCTTGAAACTGTCCCATTTTTCTTCGATAGTACTTAGTTCTTTACCATCCTCCATGACTTCCTACACCGCCTGTTTGTATTCCTTCCTTTTCAAACCATTTGATGCTTCTACATTTCATTTTCTAACTCGCCGCCCCTGCCTTATCTTTTTGAAACGCACTCTACATTTCATAACAACTAAATTGTGGTCAGAGTCCGCATCCGCTCCCGGGAAGCTGTGCGAATTCATCACACTGTTCCTAAACCTGTGTCTAACCAGGATATAATCTAGCTGATATCTTCCTGAGTCACCTGGCATTTTCCATGTATACCTTCGTCTTTTGTGGTGTCTAAACCAAGTGTTGCTGATGACTAACCCCTGTCTCCTGCAGAACTCAACTGCTTTCTCCCCGCGGTCATTCCTCATGCCTAAATTGTAGTCCCCGACCTCGTCACCATCTCTTCCTTCGCCTACCGTTGCATTCCAATTCCCCATCACTATCAAATGTTTCCCTGCAGGAACACACCCGATTATGTCTTCTAACTGATTGAATATTCTATCAACCTCTTCTTCTTTATGGTTGCTCGGTGGCATGTATACCTGAATAATAACTAAGTTCGTCGGTTCTGCTTTTATCTCTACTAGTAGTATTCTATCCGTTACCTGCTCTATGTTGACTACGCTTCTTCCTACCTCTTCTTTTAATACTATGGCAACCCCTCGTTGGTTCTCGTCCCCACCGCTGTATATTATTCTATACTTATCACTCCAGTAATCCCCACTATCTTTCCATCTCACCTCGCATAGACCTAAAATATCTATATTTCCCCTTTCCATCTCTCGCTTAACATTTTCCAATTTCCCTGTCCTCATCATTGTCCTAACATTCCTATTCTAACTAATGTGGTCTTCTTCTCCTGCGTCTTCTGTCCTGCTGCTGCTGGTTTTCCCTTGCAAAGGTTTCGTGGGATGACAACCGCGGAAGTCTTGCCTCCCTCACTGCCAGGCACGACACACAGCCGATTGGGGCAAGCCCCGTAGTTGCCAGGACTCAAAATATACGTATAGTCCATCATGTTAATCTTGGGAATGATAATTGAGGTGGTTTCCCGTTGCCTTCCTCAATAGTGTTTTTAACGTGACACCATGACTTACTGGCCACCCCACTGGGGTCAGACGCCATTGCAGCCACCTCACTGAGGAACAGACACTACCTGGACTACCTTTGTCTGGCTCCTAGCCTTCGACCTATCTGGCATGGGTGACCCTACCAGGAGCAATTATTATTGCTCCCGCTAGCACAGCTCTAGGGGTCATCGGAACGCACAAGCCCTTCCACCACGTCAAGGTTGTAGTCCGGGGAGGGATATATATATATATATATATATATATATATATATATATATATATATATATATATATATATATATATATATATATATATATATATATGTATATATATATATATATTTTTTTTTAGAATATAGAGACAAAGAAAGGACACTCACAATTTGTTATTTTACGTTTCGACAGCACGGCTGTCGTCTTCAGAATCAGATTCTGAAGACGACAGCCGTGCTGTCAAAACGTAAAATAACAAATTGTGAGTGTCCTTTCTTTGTGTCTCTATATTCTAAAAATCTACATCTGTGTTTTTATATATTTGTGTGTCGCCGAAGAGCGTTCCATTTCGAAGATATTTTATATATATATATATATATATATATATATATATATATATATATATATATATATATATATTCCTATTTATGTCAAGGTTAAAAAGATTGAATAATATCAATGAAATGATAAACGATAAGATGAAACCATTAAAAGGTCTCTGAATTGACATGTTTAATCACGTTTGAATTTTAAATGTGTGGTATATCCAAAGACATTCACTCTCAAACAACAACTTAAGGAGCACATTCGTATACATTTTGGGTGGAAACCCCACCAGTGTAAGGTTATGTTCGAAATCATTCAGGCATAGAAAATACCAAAAGGAGCATGTGTTGAACCACAGAGATAAGGCTCATGTATGTTTTGTTTGTTCAAGGAGATTTACGCAAAGACGCAGCCCTAAAAGACCCTTGAGAGTGCAATTGATTAGTTCAATAGTTTCAGCCTCAACTTTGTGGAAGTTCATTTTAATAAATGAAAAAGAAACACTTTGTTTCAATCCACCACTTTATTACCTGAGGTACCTGAGGATGACGCCGTAGCGTCGAAACTAGTCGTACCTGTAATAAAGTGGTGGATTGAAACAAAGTGTTTCTAGTGCAATTGATATCAACTGTATGCAGAATAACCACCACGTCACGTTATGACCACCTTTGCATGTGCACTACCTTCTGGGATTAAGAGTGCCTTGCAGAATATTGATGTTAAGCACTAGAATGAAGAGGATTGATTGATAAGTTTTGTACTACTTTTGTACTACGAGGATTTTGCACCGTGATAACGCACCGTCGCACAGTGCTATCATTATTCGTAATTTTTTGACGAAAAATGCAACAAATACCATCCAACAGTCACCGAATTCACCTGATTTGGCTCCCTGTGACTTCTTTCTGTTCAATCGAGTTAAAAAACCATTACGGGGAACGCGTTTTAGCAGCCGAGAGGAAGTAATGGAAAAATCGCAGGAAGCACTGATGGACATACCGAAAACCGACCGTAACTTTTGCAAATGTCAAGTTATGACACTAAGATTTAAAGGGAATATCAACAACAGATGTACCAATTTAACAAAAAAAACAGAACTCAAATCGGAACGATGGGAGCGCCACACGGTGGTTATTCCGGGAACTTTTTGATCAAGGTAGTATGTTTAAGAGATCATACCTAATTTGTACATGACAAAATTATATATATATTTATTTTTCACAACCTGTCATTTCCATTAAAAACCTGTCTACAAATCAATGTATCAATGTCTTTCTTGTGATGATATTACCCGTAACAACAAACTTATGTGTGTACATTAATAGAATAAATATTTAAGTAACCATATCATGGATTAAAATGCATTTTCCCTGCCTGCTTTGGATTTCTCCCAACAATCCTCACTCCCCTCCCCTCTTTCCACTTCCTTGTTTTTTCCTTTATGTTTGCTTCACCTTCTCCATCCTCCTCCAAATTTAAATTTCAAAATGCTCCAATTTACGCCTGTCATACGTTGAGCAGCACAGGTGATAATGCCTTACTCCTCTTCCTACCCCTGCCCATTCAGTCTCTCCATCTTAAGCTCGCACTTGATAGAAGCCTGAGGCATTACAGGTTTCCGATAAGGTCCTGTTCCTCTTCTATACATTTTTCCTGCATTATATTGATTAGTTTTCCTAAATCAACTCTATCAAACTATCTTTTTGACTCCACGGAAAAGGTTAATACCTTCTAATTGTACTCTATGTTCCTCTTTAGTAGTGATATTATTACTCCCTTGCCTTTCTCCTTCATGAACTCAAACTGATCATCCCCTAAATATTAATCGTTTACCCTGCTCTCCAGCCTCTCGTTGATAATCCTGTGATTCACTTTAGCTGTATGAAAATCTAAAATTCCTAATAAGGGTCCACTATAAAAGTAATGGGCATTCTTTGTGTAATATAGATTTATGGATTTTTGTTCTTGGTGAAATGCTAAAAATTCTTCAAAATACACCCCATACCTGCATTGAAACAGTTTATGTCTTTCCCACATGGAAGGTACCCTAAAACTCCTCTAGACAGGATGCCACAAAAATGTCTTTCCTCTTTCTGAACCTAAACTGAACATCCCTTTTGTATTAATCATTTTCTATCGACCAACATTCTATTCAAGCTTAGTTCAACTTGCTACTTATGAAGACACTTGTATGAAACTACAAGTAAAACCGTACTACTCAATTAATACTATGGAGAAATGTATTCAAATATAAGCTACAGTTTAATATTATAGGGATCAGCTGCTATTTCTCAAACCATCTTTAAAATGCAAAAGGAAGCTATTAGAATCATCTCCAGGAAACCTCACATTGCTCCATCAAGGCCTATTTTCCATGCATTAAATTTGCTACCACTCCCATGCATCTACATGATGTTTTTAATTCTATATATAAAAAATAACATTGGCAACTATTCTCTTAACTCTGCCAATCATCATCATTACACCACAGGAAGGAATGACTTCCATTATGGGAATATAAGAACTAAAGCATTGAAATTAGGACCCAATGAAATGGTCTTCAGATTATATAACAAACTACACAAAAGTATCAAGGATACAAAGGGAACTGCTGCATTCAGGCATAAATTAAAAAGATATCTCCAGCGCAATATGTTCTACTTGGTTGACGAATATCTCAACAATATTCCCAACCAGTAAGTTCATACTTTTAGTTTCTAGCACTGGTCATGGTCTGATTCATGTTAATGATCAATGATTTTTCTGAATTTGATATTGCATGTGCATGTAACGGCCAATTTTCATGGGTCCGTGCCAAACATTTATGTAACTATGAGCATCATTTCTTTCATGTATCTTAATTGAGTCTTTGCTCATTTTTGATGTGCCTTATATCATGTACATATACTACCTACCTGGTATTTTTGTATTGTGATCTTAAAAGTAGTAATAATAATAATTGTACTTAATCCTGATTGTAAAGTTAGCTGCGTATAAAACCAAACTCCCCATGCGTCTCTGTACCTGAAAAGTTTAATACTTTAGGTTTCTTGGAATGGGAGTTAATACTGATCTGAAGAACAATTTTGGCCAAATTGCTCCCTCATGTCAATACTATGATATAATCTATAGATATTCAAACTCACCCTTCCTATATCCATGACCAGTATTTAATTATTCTAGTATTTCATGAAATCAGTCTCTTTTCATTACTATGACAATGTGATAGCGACGTAACAAGGAGCATAATTTACATTAGTATGCATGTACATAGCCAAATAAAGGTGAATTAGTTTAACTGTTAATAATCAAATGATTAATTCCAACTTTAAAACATTCATAGTTATCTAAATAGATTTCATGACATGCTTCGAATGTTAAATTTATGGAACTGCATTGAAAGTGTTGTGCTCAAATAATTATTTGAACCTAGTTCTTCATTACCTCTACAGAGCCTCCAAGAAGGCTCTAGTAAGGAAAGAACTGAATAGAATAATCACACAGTAAAAATTGAAATATTTTTGCATTACTATAGAGATACGACAGTAAATGCATGCATAATCTTCAATGGTGATATCATAAACCAAGCCATCACGAATCTTTTGACCCTAATCTTCAAAACGAATGAGTGAGACATTGACGACCTGATTCTTTTTTTCCATGTCAGTTGCATATTAAATGATTGCTGTGATACTTCATCAGCAAATTAACATCTCAAAGAAGGCTGATTGGGATATTTCTTTCCCTAAATATTTGAATTTGTCCAATCAATCCGAGAAATTTGTTTCTCTCTTCGACCCGGATTAAGGTCCTCTCTCTCCATATCTTTCAATACCATAATATAATTCATATGACTTCCTAAAATGAATGGAACAGATGAAAAATGAAATGCAAGTTCCCGGCTGAAAAGTTGTTTATCTTGTGCTTTAGAGCTCTTTTACTAACTCTTAATACTAATTGAAGTAAATTGTGAAAGATACTATTATAATTTTCACGTTAGGTTATCCAGCAAGTCATTCAGAGCACTTTAAACAATCAGAATGAGCAATAAAGCCAAATTTCAAGTCAGCAGATTATATTTAAACAGTTGCAGACTGTTGATTAATGTTTTGGTGAGATAAGAAAATTACAATTCATGCTTGAAAAGGCTATAGAGGATTCAATAGATGTTAAAGTAAGTTTAGTTGCCTGTGAGACGTGCTTTGTTAAATTGTTTGTAAATAATCTTTAGTTAAATGAATTAGTAGTTGGTTTATATATTCGGTACATTGGTGTCAAAAAGTACATATATTCTTATTTTTTAGAAAAGAGGGGTTTGGTGCATCCTGCTTTTAATATCTGTTTATGAAATATAATGATAGGTTATGGAGGATGCAAATTATCCCTGGTTGTGTTCTAACTGCACAGAGTTCCAGCTGTTTATGCGTCGATACACCGAATGTTTGTCTGTTTTCTATAATTGCATCTAAAAGGGGTGCAATCCTGCGGAAAAAGACTGGATAACCAATCTAGAGGAGATCAGTTGTATCCATTAAAATGAATGACACTAATGAAGACATATTGGGTCGAAAATTAAAATTTTGTTCAATGTTCAGTGATTATTATGCTGAAAACCATTTTATTGTCACTTCAATCATTATGATCAATCACAGTCATTTTCAAGGTAACTAAAAAGACTCTTTCTTACAGAAGGGAAGCATTGTTATTCTAATTTGATTTCTCGGATAATTTATCATGAAAGATAATTTTGTTTGTTTTCAAAAGTTTTGCAAATATTTTCTTTGACTGTGATGAAAGAACAACAAAAATTACTTGGACCCTAAGCAAGTAATTGGCTTTTTTTGCAAAATTTAGCCAATGACTTTACCCTCTTACTTCCCGACAGAGTGTAATCATTTGTTAGGATATTATTGTAGTCCAATAACAGTATCAAGCCAAGGACATTAGACAAATATCAATCAGTCTGCCTTTCTGTATAACGCACCAATTCACCCTTATTCTTTAGACTCTACATAACCTCGCACTGTGTCTTCACAATGGTTCTTTTTATCAAAATATTATTTACTTCAGTTTATTTTATAATTAATTACGCTGGCTGCTGTTGTATTTCTTGGGAAAGATTGATAAAATATGACAGCTATCTATTTCTGAGTCCCTACCAAATCACTCAATCAAATTCTAGACCACCATATAGTAAATTGTAATCTCTTTTATGAATAGAAATATATAGTTCAAGTTACTTATCCTCGAACTCTGTTAAACGTCATTTCTCCTTTTAGCTTGAATTAAAAATGTTGCCAATATTATAATATCAATGTCGAAAGGTTGAAATCCTTAGAAGAAAGCTTGTTGAAGATAGAAACATAATATGTTTTAATTGAGTAATTGCTAAAATTATTTCACATTTAAATATGAATCATACAGCTTTGCACAACTTGTAATTCACAGCATGATAATTAAGTAGGCATTTGCTGAATGTTTGTCATAGATATGCTTATGTTTGTAATGTTTGTCGGTGCTGTTTCAGGACTATTGGCAAGATGATGAATTACCCTCGTCTTTTAATGAGGAAGTGGTTATTAAGGAGGAGTGGGACATTGATGTTCCTCAGGAAGAAGGATGCCTGAAAGTAGGTTTGTCGCAATTGCAAGGTAAGGAGGGCTCAGAAGTCAACTGCATTTTCACTTTGGCTACTTTTAGGTGACGTACACTGCTTTAAAAAGAGCTACAAAAATATACACAAAGCTAATTCGCAAGTACCTTGTTTTGTTTGGTAATTTGTTAGTACCATCTCAAAACCATGGACTAAAGTTACATTCACTTATGTGAGCATTAATTGTTATATATGGCAGTCTTTTTATGTGGTTTAATCTGCATGCATGCATGTGTATGTATTTATATGAATATATGTATAAGGTATGTCAATAAATACACAAACAGGCCATAAAAACTTTATTTTGAAACATATAGTCTAAATGGATTTTGTCCCCTTTGAAGTACTCTCCATTCCTTGATTTTCTTTTCCACTATTTAAAGCACCCTTGGAAGCACTTGGAAGTTATGCTTTATAATTTTCTTGCCATTTCTTGTTTTATTGTGTCCATATCTTCCCAGTAACGTGCCCTCATCACATTTTTGCATTTTGGGGATAGGGAAAAATGTAGGGAGGTGGCTATATCTAGCTAATAAGGGAGATGATTAAAGGTTATGATTGAATTTTTTTGCCAGAAACTGGAAAGCAATCAATGCTGAATGTGCAGTTGTATTGTCATGGTGAAGGATACATCCATCATGTTCAGTTTAAATAGTGGGCATTGTTGATTTTCCTAAATTCAATTCATCAGCTATCATTCGCATTGTGTTTCTACAATCAGTAAAGACAAGGGACCGCACACAACAATGTTTTCGTCAACACAGTTGCTTGAAGGTTGTCCAGGCCTAATCATCCATGATGTATGGTTGGCCATCAGTTAAACCGTTAATCCACTTGAAAAGGGATGTTCTCTTCAGAGCATTTTCACTCTAATCAGCTGTATATATTTCAATAATATCTGCTAACTTTTGCCACTCTTCACCAAAAACTTGATATTGATTTGTTGCTCCATGATTCAGTCACTTTCAATTTTTGCAAAACAATACAAAAAAGGATAACAAACTAACACAACTTGCATGATACACAATGCTTGATGATCTCCCAAGCATGGACATGCTCATTGGGTCTCAGGCACGTTTAAATTCGTTGAACCAATATCTAACTGTGGTCATAGATGACGAAGTGTCCCCATAAATAGCATCCAACTTTGCTTATATCTCCTCGCATTTCTTCCCATGAGTGTAAATGCGATTCACGAGAGTGACTATTATTCCTTAACACACCCAAGTGATCAAGTGGCTTTAAGTTTGTTTCCTTATTTATTAATTTTGCATTGTTTCTGTGTGATTGAGGTGCACATGAGTCACTGTTTCCCAAACTCACCCAAGTAGTTTTTCATACCTGTACAATCACTGCAGTATTACTGGCACTAATCTTCCTATACATACTCATTCAGATGGAAATACATATAAGGAAAAGGGATAGGAACACATAAAAGAGAAACACAAGAGAAGTGAGGAGTGCGGTATCGAGCAGATCACAAGTGCAAAAATATTTCCTTGACGGAGACTTGCACCGCCAATCTTTCAACTTGTTGGGCTGATGACCTTACAACTGGAGCCATCGAGGAACCATAATTTATGCTAAAATCTGCAGGGAGTTCATTCTAGTTGATCTATTTTAAATTCCCCTATATATTTAAGTGGATGGTACAAGGAACCAGCTGGAATAACAGAGAAATTCTTTAATCTAAGATTTTTTCACTTCAAAATTTGTTATTTTTTATACTCATTTCTCAATAATTTTTCTTGAAAAATGTATGCCTTCGTGTATTTTTTACAGAATAATATCAAAATAAAACTTCACAAATCAACATGAAAAATAAACTTTAATTATACCCAAATTTCAATGGGGTGCAGCAATTATTTATTTATCTATCTATTTCACTTATTTTAGCACCCTGTAAGCCATGGGTATGGTGTGTGGCAGGGGGTGAATAAACATTAGACTAATTATGACCTTACGGCAATCAGACAGTATTATTCTGATCCTCTCCTTATCATTCATGGAAAAAATAACATCTTTAATATATATCTGTCGTACACTTGATCTCTCTGATTTTTGTATTTTTTTCTGTCCCCTCCCTTAATCCTCTCTTGGAGCCACACTATATAAGGTGAAAAATGTTTATGTGCATTACCTGATGATGGTGTGCAGCATGAAAACCATGGTCATGAAATATTAAATCTTTATTGTGTAAATGTTAATTTTCTTTTTACCCTCATAATGAAGGAATACCACTAAGTTTCTCTCTGATTTCATTGACATCTCTGATTTCATTGACATCATCTCTCCTACCGTAGTACGATGGGGATAATAATAGATTTTCAACATCACTGCTTAAGAGACCTTCCAATTTATGCAAGAGCTTTAATCTGTAATTTAACTGTTGCTCAGGGAATGATTCCCAGCCTAGCTGCTCTAATATTTTGAATATGCTTCTAAGTTTATTTTACAAACCTAGCTCCTATATGCTGCATGTGATCCTATTCGGCAATTAATCCAACTTCAGGAGGATCCCATTCATGCCTGCAGCATATTCTAAATGAGGTCTAACCAACGGCAGGTAACATTTCTCTTTGACCTTTTCATCACATTTACCCAGTACTCTTCTAATAAATCCTAATTTTTTGTAAGCTTGTCCACATATTCCCTGTATGTGTTTAACCCAGGAGAGGTCATGAGTGAGGATAATGCCTAGGTACTTCATTGGGTCTACACATCAAACGGCACAAACCGCAAAAATATTATTTGTGTATTTTGATGAAATTTACTTGATATTCTTGCTTTATTGTGCCCGCATCTTCCCAGTGATATGTGTCCTTATCACATTTTTGCATTTTTGGGAATAGGAAAAAGGCGCAGGGGGCAAGATCTGGCAAAAAAGGAGGATGATCAAGGATGAGGAAGGTGATTGAATTTTTTGTCAGAGACTGGCGAATAATCCATACTGAATGTGCAGGTGCATGTTTGCTCATAGTAGTGTGTACTGTTGATTTTCCTAAATTCAGCTATCATTCGGACAGTTTTTCAAAGGACAAGGGACCGCACATGATCAATCTTGTGGTCAAAACAGGTGGTTGAAGGTCGTCCCGGCCTTGCATCATCTGTGGCGTCTTGTGGGCCATCTTTAAAATGCTTGATGCATTTGAAAACGGATGTTTTCTTCAGAGCATTATCATTATAAACAGTTGTCAACATTTCAGTCAAGAAATTACTTGACTGAATGAATCCATTCATTAGGCTTATTACTATGTCATGAGCACGTCCCTTTTCTGATGAATTCTCTCTTTTACCAGAGTAAATGGAGGCCTTGGGTGGTCAAAGCCCAAAAATTTTGACTCCATATTTGCCCAGGATATATTGGTAAAATATCAGATGCCCATGCAATAGAACCATGCTTTCATCAATTACCACTGCTTTCCCAGGTTTATGAAAATTCTCATTTATTTTATTAAGAATGGAGCTAATCTCATGCAAACATTCTTCACATTGTGCTTGATTATTAACACAAAAGTGCCAATATCTTAGAACGGCTAGAAAGCAATTCTAAAGAATGAAATTTTTTTCTAGGGTGTTCATGTACATTGGGTCATTTGAAAAATACAGAAGAATTTAATGAATAGGAGCAACACCAATGATTAGTAAAATACCTATGAATTTATTCATTTCTCCAATGGTAAGTCGTAACCAAATTTGACAGGAGGTACCTGCTTCCTTTCTAGGGTCCAGATTTATGATATATATTCAGCATATTTGTTAGTTTCTTTTAATATATATTCCTACATATCATCAGAAAAGAACAACTTATGGCAAGTGGACTTGAGCAGTCATTTTCCTAAACTAACAGCTCTATATCATGCGTCTCCTAGTAGGGAAGTATGCTTGGTTGCTGAACCTTAGAGAGTCAGATATTTCTTTAGTTTCATCACTAGATAAATCTCATGTCTCTAAACCCAAATCACTCGATTCAGATTCAGAAGAATACAGAATTTTTACTCGTCCCTTGATCAATGCAAACAACTTAATAAAATAACTTATACAAGTTGGATTCCACCACCTATTCATCTTCAAAATCAAGAATAAAGCAATGATGTTACAGAGTTAAGAGCATTCAGAGTAAACTTACCATAAAATATCTCCCAATAATAAAAGAAAGGTCATGACCCTTAATACACTATACCACATAAGCTATTTGAATGCCACCTTAATGACTCAATGTTATTTACATTTCAGTCCGCATTTTCTCAAATAAAGAAAAGGGATTAAAAACCTTCAATCTTCATAATTCATCAATTATTCAATTCCAATGCACTTCAATGATTATCTCCGGTCAGACACACACTTCTGCCATATTATTGAAAATAGAGAGTACAAATACAAAATAAATCAATGCCTTATAAAATTAATACCCGAAATAATTAATAAATTAATTGTTAATTACAATTTCAGTAAAATTTAATATGATAATGATGCAATAAAAAAGATTTTTCATAAAATTCTTGAAAAATAGGATAATTACACATATGGTGAGCTAACAATATCTAATGAACAAGTATGATTTATTGCAGTATATATTTCCATGTTGCCTTACATTTCATGTTACAAAATATATATTATCAAAGCCATGATGCTTTAAAGACAACAACAAAGATTAAACACATTAAAGTAACCAAATGAACTCTAATGCCAATGACTATACAACACAATATTCTTAAAACTTTACATAGGTACAGGTCAATATATTTACAATGTAAATATCTTATAAAAACAATTGGATATTTTAGTGATCTACATTTTGATTCATTGTGCACTAAATTAGGAGATTAACTAAAGGTTTCAGATAAAATGAGAAAAATAACTATCCAAGTTATTTTCATGCAATCTGTTCAATACTGTTCACTTCCATTTACATATCCACAAATTACAAATACTAGGCAGAATATTTTAGAATTATTTCTAATCAAATGATACTCAGTAAGCCAATAAAAATTAATGCCATATGAAGGCCAAAGAATATACGAAAAGTCACTTTATAAATAATGTTTGGCCAAGTTATTTACAATCTTATTGGGTTATGACAGAGTTCCAGCTGGGAGGTTTGACAAACAGATCTATGTCTTTGTTTTCTTAGTAACAATCTGAGTCGCTAATTCCAATAGCATATTTCATATACCTATGCAATTTCATAACATCAATCTGAAACATTTCCAGGTTTAAATAAAAGGAATTAACTTGAACATTCTTGATAAACATTCAATTCTTGCCTCATTTGAAGATATTCCACCAACGACAATTATTTCTCAAAAATGTAGCAATGTACGGTTTCCATTATAATAAGCAAGTAAAAATAATAAAACTTAACTACCAGAGGCCAAATAATTTGAAGAAAGAATATTATCAAGCTCATGGATAAGCTCATCAAGATATCCATGATATCTTCTGCTCTCACAAAAAGGGCTCTCCTCTCCCAAAACATATCCGCCACCTTCACGTTTCATCAGATTCTATCCACAAAGTTTTTGGTGCCTCTGTTCAAGTAAAGTAGTGATTATGTGTACACCCACACACAAGGACACACACCATGGCTGTATAAATAGGAAGATACATATACATATACATGTATATATATATACATATACATGCATATATATATATATATATATATATATATATATATATATATATATATGTATGTATGTATGTATGTATATATATATATATGTATATATATATATATATATATATATATATATATATATATATATATGTATGTATGTATGTATGTATATATATATGCGTGTGTGTGTGAATATGCATGTGTGTGTGTGTGTGTATATATATATATACACACTTGTATATATACACATATGGAATGAATACACACACACGTGTGTGTGTGTGTGTGTGTGTATTCATTATACCTATAAATGTATGTGTATTTAGAAATATATATGCACACCTTATGTTGGTGCAGTTTGTGATACATAATGATGCATAACCTATCTAATCACAATTAACGATCCTTATCTATTGCCCCCTGAGTCCTGTCCATGCTATTAGATGTATTAAGAGTATTTAATATGACAACCATCAAAAGCAGTATAAATGTCAATCAAGAAAAGCCATAAAAACTCCCAAGAATATTCAACTGTAAAATACCATTAAATCAAGTCAAACAGTTAAATCACCCTACTTTTAGCAATAAACAATACTTTAAGATCAATTAATCATGTTCTTTACATTCAAATTTTCAACAGTGCCTACCTTTGAATGATAAAATTTACCTATCTGGATAATTAACAATTAGGGAAAACATATAAACTAGAATCACATCAATGCACACCTTATTTTCAACAAGACTTAGACATCTAATTATATAAGGACATAGTTATTAAAACTGCATCCTAAAAAAGCTATAAATTCTTCTTTCCACTGTCTGACATTGCTAACTCCTTATATGTATTGATAGTATTTAGCATTTGAGAGCCACCATCTTTTTCATAAGTTTTAGGTAGATCACAATTGTTTTTTATTAATTTTAACAACTTGTCTGTTTAAAAATATATTTTTAAGACTTCAAGATAATCTACAATTAACATTTTAAAAATTTTTATCACATATTTCCATAAACTGTTTTAGCATTCATTCACTATGTTATGTGATTTAATTTACAAAATTGGACACTTCTGATGGAATGAAAGCTTCATTCAAAATATCTCATTTCATCAGCTGCATATCCATGGGAGCCTTAACTGCGGTACCATTATGTTATTTCAAACTAATGAACTACAGGAGATCACTCAACAAAGATGGTCTCTCCTGAAATTCAGTTTGGGCTGTACCCATTTGGAGGGATGGGCCCTTCTATGTCCCTCTGGGCCCTTGATATCTTCACCTTATCCTTTGGTGTGCCATCCTCCCCTGTTTCCATTGCAAACATCTTCATTTTCTCCTTAAATGACAGCTTCTCTGGCAAAGGTCCAGTCCTGTTCACCATAAGCTTCTGTTGCTCGGCCAAACGCCTTGTTCTTGGGTCCCTAAAAGAAGAAAAAGAAAACCTTGGCTAAATAACTGCTTGTAATAGATAGCAAACACACTCTCCATGGTTGTAACAAACCAACTAAGACAGTATTAAAACAATCACTACTTGGTGAATTTCTTTCCACCTGTATTCTTTCACGAACGAACAATGAGAAACAAAAATTTTAAGCATCCATACTTCTAATAAGGTTTAGTAATTATATTTGTTTCCACATAATAATCTGTTTGTTTCATGACCAGAGTATCATCCAGAGGATCTGATGACATGGAAATGTAAATTATTATTTATCCTTATTACAATCATCAAATCAAATAAGGCCGTGGGGATTGACAACAGTCCTGAGGAACTGCTGAAATGTTTAGGAAAATGTGGGAGGAAGAGTCTATATGGATTGATTTGTATTATTATTTATTATTACTTTTTATTTGCCCAGAGATCACAATACAAAAATACCAGGTGGGTGAAGTATGTACATGATATAAGGCACGTCAATGAGGAGCAAAGACACAGGCTCAGTTAAGATACATAAAAGAATAGATGCTCATAGTTACATAAGTGTTTGGTACAAACCCATGAACATCGGCTGTAACATGCACATACAATATCAAATTCAGAAAAATCATTGATCACAAACATGAATCAGACCATTACCATTGCTAGAAACTAAAAGTATGAACTTACTGGTCGGGAATATTGTTAAGATATTCATCAACCGAGTAAAACATATTGCGTTGTAGATATCTTTTTAGTTTATGCCTGAATACGGCAGTTCCCTGTGTATCCTTGATACTTTTGGGTAGTTTGTTAAATAATCTGATGCCCATTTCATTGGGTCCTAATTTCAATGCTTTAGTTCTTATATTCCCATAATGGAAGTCATTCCTGCCTCTGGTGTAATGATGATGATAGGCAGAGTTAAGAGAATAGTTGCCGATGTTATTTTTTATATATAGAATTAAAAACATAATGTAGATGCATGGGAGTGGTAGCAAATTTAATTCATGGAAAATAGGCCTTGATGGAGCATTGTAAGGTTTCCTGGCGATGATTCTAATAGCTTTCTTTTGCATTTTAAAGATGGTTTGAGAAATAGCAGCTGATCCCCATAATATTATACTGTAGGTTATATTTGAGTAAATTTCCCCATAGTACAAATTGAGTAGTACAGTTTTACTTGTAGTTTCATACAGGTGTCTTAATAAGTAGCAAGTTGAACTGAGCTTGTGTTGGAGGGCTTTTACATGAGTATCCCAAGAAATATTTGCACATAGAGAAATACCTAGAAATTTGCATTCTGTCACACGCTCAATTGATAGGTCATTGATTTTTACCAGCAGATCATCTGATATGTTCTTATTGTGTGTAAAGTTTACTATTTTACTTTTATTTACATTTAAGTCTAGAAGGTTGTCTGTACACCACTTGTTTATAGCAAGTGTGACAGACTTAGCTTTTTCCACAAGGCTGGGATATGTTTGTGTTGATATTATTATATTAGTGTCGTCAGCGTACAACACTGGTATTATTCCATCATTATTTGGTAAGCAGTTAGGTAGGTCATTGATGTAAATCAGAAAGAGGAGTGGCCCAAGGGTTGAGCCTTGTGGAACACCTTTGTTAACTTGGTATGCTTCGGATGAATATTTTGACCCATCAACTGATAACACTACTTTTTGAGTGCGATTATGAATAAAGGACTTCAACCAGTTTAAAGGACTTCCTCTAATTCCTATTCTATTGAGTTTAATTAGTAGTCTATTGTACTATCTATGAGGAAAAAATCTGGCCGGAAGACTAATTTAATTGTTGAGATAGTGAATTATGCAAGTTTCTTTTTATGCATGCTTATGGAAAATTAACACCAAGGAGTAAAAGTATACACTACCTATAGAACTAAGAGCTGGAGAGGCTGTTTTCAAATTTGGCCATATCGAGTAATTTCATATTGTTTCGTGCATATTGAAGCTCATTTTTAACAGTTTGCTTGGTTTTTTTACGGCTTATTGCCAAGTGATTAATTAGTGTTTCGAAAGTCAGGGTTCTTGGCCATGATAAAATAATCAAGGTATGGTAAATTACTTGGGTATTGGATATTTTGTTGGGATTGAAATCTAAAGGCAAGTGTTTAAAGATTTCTTGAGGATATTATACCTTAATACATAAACTCTACAAATATGCACATTTTAAATTGTTTTTCCTTTTTATTTAACAAGCCAATTCCTTTTGAATCTTCATGCAGTAAAATATTTGACTAAAAATATATGATCATTCTTTATTGGGAAAACCGTTATATATAATTAAAAATTTAGTTTTGTAATCAATCAAAGATCAATAGTAAAACTTAAGATTTCTAATTATCTCGCTCATTACTGAAAAGTCAAATAGGAAAGAAGAAATTTAATTACATGTAGTTTCAAAACAACAAAATCCAAAATTTTAAATTATCCAGAAGTTTGGAATGCGAATGAGGATGGAGAAATAAGATGATTAATACAAAAGTGTTTAACCTAGCCTATATTTCTTACATTTTTTATGTTTATTGTGTTAAAAAATTATTTTTTTACTATCCGTTTGATTATTCAAACAATTATTTTTAACAAAAATTTTCTAATTTTGAGATTTTATAATGGAATAATATTGGATAAAAATTGTTAACAAAAGCTCTCTCTTTTGCTAATGTTAATGTTGTGAAGTCTTTGGGTAAAACTCAATCACACTACATGCATGAAAATTCTGTCTCTAGCTAAAGGAACACAATATACTATGTATACCCTGAAGCCCCAGTCTCCATTTCTTCCGTCAAAGAAAACCTGTCACCTAAAAACAATCCGAGTTCATCTCAGGAGAATGCACTGATACCCCTGTTACTGACAAGGAAGGTTTACGGAAAATACAGTTTCAGAAAAATAAGTGGAAATGGAAAAGTGTTTGAAATTAGCACAAAGTCAAGTAAAGGGCGCAACAATATGGGAGTCATTCGGCAAACTTATCTCCGTGTTGGTCAAGTTCAGCCAAACACAACAGCCATCAATATCATCAAGCATTTGTCTGGAAAATTTCCTAAGGCAGACTATAAGTAAAAAAGTTTAACAGCAGGTGAGAGCAAAGTTGGTGGCTCCTTTGCCCTATGCGAGAAACTTTCCATAGTTATATTTGGCAACATGGTGTACATGTCTTCTCCCTATACCAAAGGAAGGCAGGAAGAATATTCCCAAAGCCGTTGCCTCTATGAGTGAATGCCACGTTTTGCAGTGATTTGCCCAAACCTCAAAATGCTCCTCTACCATCTACAATCATATCTAATACTAATATTATATAATTTATAATTTCTTACTACAAAAAACTAATGTTATCAAACCAAAGCCAGTTGCTAGCATAAATTTAGAATGAAATATTCACTTGCCTCAGGCAATAAAATGAAGTAAAATGTGATTAAAATCACTGATGTCTTAAAAGTTAAGTCCTTAGGTATTTAAATTTCAGGTATTAGGAAAAGGTTTTAAACTTTAAGTCCATAACAATTTAATATGCAACAAATGGGTGCACAAGAATTGAAAGAGTCAATTGCAAAGGAACAATGTTTTGAAATTGGTTTGGGTGTTTTTAAAATGTTATTGGGCACACGATTGTTGAATACTTTTAACATAACAATTATAGCATATGCTCATAGCAATTGACATAACAATAATTATTTGAAGTATTAAGAGTAGTTTTATTTTAGGGATGCGTCAACAAGTAAAATACTATACTTTACATGCAATAAGAACGTGTCAGATGATCTGCTGGTAAAAATCAATGACCAATCAATTGAGCATGTGACAGAATGTAAATTTCTAGGTATTTCTCTATGTGCAAATATTTCTAGGGATACTCATGTAAAAGCCCTTCAACACAAGCTGAGTTCAACTTGCTATTTATTAAGATGCCTGTATGAAAGTACAAGTAAAACTGTACTACTCAATTTGTACTATGGGTAAATTTATTCAAATATAACCTACAGTATAATATTATGGGGATCAGCTGCTATTTCTCAAACCATCTTCAAAATGCAAAAGAAAGCTATTAGAGCCATCACCAGGAAACCTCACAATGTTCCATCAAGGCCTATTTTCTGTGAATTAAATTTGCTACCACTCCCGTGCATCTACATTATGTTTTTAATTCGATATATAAAAATAACATTGGCAACTATTCTCTTAACTCTGCCTATCATCATCATTACACCAGAGGAAGGAATGACTTCCATTATGGGAATATAAGAACTAAAGCATTGAAATTAGGACCCAAAGAAATAGGCATCAGATTATATAACAAACTACCCAAAAGTATCAAGGATACAAAGGGAACTGCTGCACTCAGGCATAAATTAAAAATATATCTACAGTGCAATATGCTCTACTCGGTTGACGAATATCTCAACAATATTCCCAACCAGTAAGTTCATACTTTTAGTTTCTAGCACTGGTCATGGTCTGATTCATGTTAATGATCAATGATTTTTCTGAATTTGATATTGCATGTGCATGTAACGGCCAATGTTCATGGGTTTGTAACAAACATTTATGTAACTATGAGCATCATTTCTTTTATGTATCTTAACTGAGCCTGTGTCTTTGCTCCTCTTTGACGTGCCTTATATCATGTACATACACACCCACCTGGTATTTTTGTATTGTGATCTATGGGCAAATAAAAAGTAATAATAATAACAGCTATGGTAATTTAGCACCACTGCCAAAAGTTTTATAATCTCAATATCCTATTAATTAATAGATAAATAAATATATACATGCACAAGGAGATAGAGTATTTCAATATATTTCAAACTCAAGCAGCACCTTTACTCATTCAATGGGTACAGATAGTCACACACCTGGTGGGGGCTTTTACTCTGCGGATTACAGTAAGGTACACTTTACTTTTGGTGGATTATTATGTTATTGACTTGTTATTGAGTTAAAATGTGAAAAAATAATTTTTTTACTGTTTCATTATTGACACAATTATTTTCAATAAAAATTTGCTAATTTAGAGATTTTTTTCATGCTCTGAATTGAATAAAAATTGTTCCTTACTTATGTGACTATTTTTTCATTATTGAACACCATTGATTGTAGTAACGCTTCATACACATTTTCGAGTCTCACCTAGCACTGCACTCGTGTGTGGTACATGTGGAAGGACGGAGCTGCACAGAGTGAAGCGTTGCACTCATTTCAGCGGTGTATTGTTTCCCTCTTGTTTGTCACGTCTCTTGTGTGGATGTTTTCTAGGTGCAGTCAGTAAATTCAGAAATGTCTACCTGACAATAGTAGTGGAAGGTCTAATTTTGAAATTTTTCTTGCCACTTTGGAAATAGCTCCTCCATATTTGTTGAATAACCGCCAAATGAAAATTCAAGTGATTGTCCTTCCCTCCATGCTTTCTATACATAACGTTAGAATTGAAAGGGCATAGATCAAGAGCGTGGCGGAATATCTTCTGATAATATTTCTTCATCCTCTTCCTCGCTGTACTGTACGTAACCATACCCTGGTCTGATAGATTAACTCCTTCAAAGGAGGTTATTTTAGTCCACAACTACCTTCTTTTTCTCCATTGCATTCCTCTTCCTGTGTCGTAAAGTCTTTGTGCTAGCATCATGAATGCTGCTCAGTACATTAACACCCCCCTTGACCTTCCACGTAAAAGCCATCAATTTGTTTCTCAAGATGGAACGTTTCACCTTCAGGTTTGACATTAAAGAGTTCCTAGTGCATCAGTTTCCATCGTATTCAGAAATTGATACAGCTCAGGACTGCTGTAATACTTGTCTAGACCTAACAGATTATCTTTTTCCAGCAACTGTTTGTTGTTAGTGTTAGCAAATCCCATGAAGGTTTTGCTAACACTTACAGATAGCGAGGAGAATGCATGAACTATTTTGTGGTGGTAGTGTTGCACATCAACTCCTACCACCAAATTTATGTGTTCCGTATCTTCCCCTGTTCATATTATTCCAAACTTATCTTGCCTTTGCTTCCCAAAGTTTGGATGATTGAGTGACAAAACGTGACCTTTTTGAAATGTATACCTTCCACCCTAGACGACCTTTCCAAAGTAATAAACTTCCACCAATAGAAATATCTCTATTGGGAATGTAAGCTCTCCAAAAATGTTCTGATACAATGATGGAACAACGGCTTTATTTTGAACAACTGGGATACTGGTCCAGTGTCACTAAACGATTCATTGTCTGCAAAATGCAGAAACCTCAAGAGCAAAAAAAAACCCTTCCTCAACCATCATTCCATGAAAAATGTAGGTTGCCAAGTACTGGTTGCGGGTAAAATGCCTGCTAATAGTGGGCTCATGTGTAATGATGCCCTGCAGCAGCTTCATTTTCTCCCTGCTGGTATCAACCCAGTCTCTATTGTGGCTTCTTCTTTTCTTTTCTCCTGCCAAGTTTTTTGTTTATTTATTTATTTATTTATTTGTTTATTTATTTATTCAGTATTAGTCCGAAAACAGCACATTTTGGCCTTTACATCGAACTATTAACAACGATAACAATGGTCACATTTACAAACACCCAAGCCCTAGATGGAGGGAAACTCACCCAGGTAGGAATCGAAACCGCGACCCTTGGAATGGCAGACGAGGACGTTACCCCGCCGCCACCGGGGTCGGCCAACATATTTTTTACTCTGCACATAAATTTGTTTGCTGCGCCATGTAGTTTTTCAAATGCAAAACACTTTCAAAAAAGGAAGTTTTGTGGCTCCACCCTGTATATCATCATTGATAAAATGTTAAAAACATCTCCTCTGACTCCGTTTTCTAAACCAGATCACCTTTTGCACCAGCCTCAAATCCAGCCGTGAAACTAGAACTTGGGAGTTCCTCTTTCAACCCAAATGCTGGAATGTGATTGCATGGTATCGCCATTCTCCACTTCACTCTGTTTTGCTCTCAGAAATCTCCTGTAATTCTTGTAATCTGCGAGGAAACCCTGCCGTTCTCCCATTGGTGCCAGCAATCGTTCCCGCGGACACATCAGGGGGTTCCTCCCCTGATACCCAGCTGCTTTCACCAACACTTTTCTCTTCTTCAGTAAGCCCCATCATTTTATTTATAAAAACTTTGGGCAGTGCAGATGCTCTCTTAGCCATTTTATAGATAACTTTACCTGTGGACTAAAAATTATTACCTATGCACCCAACAAAATTCTATGAAAGAATAAAAAACACACAATTATAGGAAAAAGTCACTCAATGACTAAAAGGCGGTTTCCTAAACTCAAAAACTACACACTGACGGGAAGTGCGATGGCTGCGGCAGAGAATGAAGAACACATCCAGGGGTAGATGAATGAAGTCCAGGTTATCATAAAGTAATATAAACCCCTAGTAATGGGCAACACATACCAATCTACTTCACGACAAGAAACAAAACACAGAATGATATAGCTAAAAAACACGAGAAGCACAACTAGAACCTAATTTACACTCAAAAGAAGAAAGGAATTAAAGGAAAAATTAACTGTCCTAAGTATATCCCTAAATATTTGCTCAAAAGAACTGCAAAGGAATGCCAAAAAAACACAAGTCATCCACTAATAATACGAGGATGGTTCAAAAAGTACCCGTGTTTGATGACGAAGGGCATTCCTGATGGAAGTTTATGTTATCATCGTGTGCTGCCATCTATCAAATGATGGTGAAACAAATTGCAGACTGATTTAAAGGTTAGTTTGATTCGAGTGAGATGTGTTTCGTGATTTTCGCCAAGATGGAAAAAGAGCAGTATCGTTCGATAATTTGCTTTTTGTTTTTGGATGGGAAGAAATGCGAGGAGATATAAGCAAAGTTGGATGCTATTTATGGGGACACTTCGTCATCTATGACCACAGTTAGATATTGGTTCAACGAATTTAAACGTGGGCGAACATCTGTTTTTGATGAGGAGCGACCAGGATGCCCGACAGACGTGTTTACCGAGGAAATCATTCAAAAAGTCCACGCCATGATTCTCGCTGATCGACAAACGAAAGTGCGCAAAGTAGCAGAGGCCGTGGGTGTGTCGACTGGAACGGCAATTTATATTTTACATGATAAGTTGGCGATGAAAAAATTGTCGGCCCGACGGGTGCCGCGATTGCTCACGGTGGACAACAAGCTGATCTGGCTGTCAACTTCGAAGCAGCGTTTGCAGCAATTTAAGCAAGATCCGAAGGTGTTTTTGCGTCGAGTTATCACTGTTGATGAAACCTGGATTCATCATTACACACCAGAAACTAAGCAACAATCAAAACAATGGATTTCTCCCGGTGAATCTGCTCCAAAGAAGGCGAAGATGGTTCGATCAGAAGGAAAGGTCATGGCGACGGTTTTTTTGGTATGCAAATGGCGCCATACTCATGGATTTTTTAGAAAAAAGGAAGAACGATCACTGGGAAATACTAGAGTGAGTTATTGGACGGCTTTGACAAAATATTGAAGGAAATACGGCCGGATTTGGCGAAGAAAAAGCTGCTGTTTCACCATGACAACGCACCAGCACATTCATCAAGAGTTGTCGCCACCAAACTGCCTGAACTACGTTATGAATTGTTGCCGCACCCCCTATATTCACCCTCCCTGCAACTTTTTCTTATTCCTTAACATAAAGAAATGGCTTGCAGGAAAAAAATTTAGCCCATACGAGGAAGTTATCACTGAGACAGAGGTGTTTTTGGAGAGTTCGACAAATCCTATGTTTTGGAGGGGTTAAATAATGGCCGGAATGTTGAGAGAAGTGTATCTTTCTAAAAGGGGACTATGTTGAAAAATAAAAAAAAAATGTTTTTGAAAAAATGGTTTCTTCATTTTTAACATTGGTACTTATTGAACCGCCCTCATTCACACCAAAACTAAATCCACCTCCCTTAGAAAAGTGAACGATGGTAAGTGAAAGAAAAAGTACCGTAAAGTGTTCCTATGTTTTGAAAAGATAAAAGAACTTTTACAAACTTAAATAATGCCTTTGCATCTTCTGCTAACATCATCAAGCTCAAAACAATTGCACTAGATGGCAGAAGCATTCAAACCGTAGTTACAAAAAACTGCACCTCTAGATGCATTTCCCAAGGAGGAAAAAAATCATTTAAAATGGTGTGTCTATGGACGCTCTCCCCATTGCAGCGTGATTTCCTGAGTGTGTCTTGAGCCGTCCTTCCCATTAAAGGGGCTTGAAAAAAGACCAGAATACCAAAAGAGGCAAAACAATATCATTTTTCATTACACATCTCCATCACATATGGCAAAACTGGTTCGTGACACATTGGAAGCACTCAGCTGGGAAGTTAGTTCTACCTCATGCGGCTTACTCGCCATACTTAGCTCCCCTTCCAATAACTACTTGTTTGCATGGATGGGTCACGCACTTGTTGAGCACCCTTTGGCTTGTACGAAGATGTGGAAAAATGGCTTGATGAATCGTTCGCAGTGAAAGGGAAAGATTTTTACAGGCGTGGGGAGGGGATATAATAGGGTGTGTTTCTGCAGGCAAACATTTAAAAGTGATGGGGGATTTGAATGCATCGGTAGTCATAGGAAGGCATGGTAAAGAGGCAGGGGAAAACATTTTAGGAACAAGGAATGACTGTGTGGTGGGAGCAATTGTGTTCGACAGAAGAAGTGGGTTAACGATAATGATTGTGTGGTATATAAACCACAAAAGACATTGGCACACATGGAAAATATCCGGGGAATTAGGAAGGTATCAGTTAGACTGTATTAGAGTTAGGCATAGATATTGGAAGAGCATGATTATTCACACAGTTTCCCATAAGTAGATATAAACGCACACCATAATTTAGCAATTATGAAGTGTAGCATCCGATTCATAAACATCAAACAGGGAAGAGAGTTTAGAAAATAGAAAGTAGAAGCATTGACTGGATTGACAAAGATGTCAACAAGCTGTAGACAAAATCATGTAGTAGTAGTATGTAGGGGTTGGGCGATTGACAGCTGAGGTCATTTGCACCATAGGGGATGGACAGGAAAGGATGAAGGCTGGAGAGAAACCTAGCATTGGCATTATTAGCCTACTCTTCATGAAAGGCACCAAGGGGTCCACAGCTTAATGCTCCATCTGACGGAGGGCATACTCACTCAAAGTGCCCTCCACAAAGCACCTCAAGTAGGGACCGAGATACCACTGAAAAATAGTCAACACCACCAGGATTTGAACCCGGGCCCCCTGGATGGGAAGGGAAATCATGTGTGAGGAGAGGTAGCTCTGTACTATTTAGGAATAATGGGAGCATAAAAAAAATGGATATCAAATACCTCAAAAGAGACTTCAGGAACTGTTAACGTTAAAACCCTGCCAGGAAATATTGAAGTAAAATCATTGAAAACATTCAAAGTATGTCCAAAAATATATTTTTTGTCCCATAAAAGATTCAAGATACGCAGACAAAATACACAGAATAACTGTATGGTAAATACATTATGCCAGCAAGGTTAGACATAGAAAGAGAACATGACATAGAGGAAGATAGCTTAGGTCTAGGCCTAATTGATTTTGAGATGGAAACGACATTAAGGGACTCGAGATTAAGAGAATTAAGAGATTGAAGTAAGGCCATGGGGATAGATAACATTCCTGAGCAACTACTTTAAGGTTCAGGAAAAAGGGAGAAGAAGAGTTTTTATGGACTAATTTGTAGCTGCTATGAAAGAAAAATTGGGCCAGAGGACTTCTTAAGATTAGTATTAGTTCCTATAGCAAAAAAGGGAAAGTCAGCCCATAAGTCAGGACTACAGACCAATTATGTTAGATGTCTTCAATAGTTTCAAATTGGCATCCTTTCAAGATGGATTTCAACTTAGAAAATGGGAAAGCCCACTTCAGCAAGATCCGGAGGGTAGGGTGGCTGCTGGATCACCGGGGTGCTGTTTTTGGACAAATGCTGCAACAATCAATGATGTGTGTGCTGGGGCATTGTCATGATGAAAGACCAACAAGACTCTGTTTTCCCACATTTAAGTTCTCTTCCACAACATGGTGTGTCTTAACCTTCTCATAACCTCCATGTTATGCAGCCCATTTACTTTTTGCCCTTTGGAGACACAATGTTAATGAATAATACCTTCCCAATCAAAGAAACATCACTTTTCATCGTGACATCCAAGTGTTTTTGACTCGTGGGGAAGATGGCCCCTTCCAATGTGAAGACTGTGTTTTGGTTTCTATAACATAACCATAAATCCAGGTTTCATTGCCTATGAAGTTTATTTTCAAGAAGTTTTGGTCATTATTTGAATGATCGAGCAGCTCCTAGCTGATGTCAAGACATTTTACCCTCTTTTCATCCAATAACACTCGCGGCAAAAATTTGGATGTGACGTGCTGCATGCCCAAAATTTCTGTCAAGATGTTGAAACATGACTCAACACTAACGTCAACTTTATTGGAAATCTCTCAGATTGTTAACCTACAGTTTGCATGCCCTAAATCATGAACATTGTTGACATGTGCATCGTTTGTTCATCAATGGTTGTCCACTTCTCCAACACCTTCATTCTCAGGGACATAAGAATTTGTACAGCAAGCATGTGATGCAAGCTCAGACAAGAATTGCTGTTATGCGGAGACAAGCCAAGATAAGGACACGAGCAAGGTGGTGTTTTACTTCTCACAGATGCCACTACAAGGTGACACCTCACTGATTGTGATCCATAAAGCAGATTGCGCATACAAAGACCAATCTCACATTTTTGTACAGACCTTGCAAAATCATAATTATTACTGAAATTTAAATAAATAGAAAAAAAACTGTTAAGTCTTTCAATCACAATGAATTGAACCTTATCTTGGGTATTTAATGAGGTAGCTTATAGGTAAAATCTACCAATACCGATTCTGAAATCTCCTTCAAGGGTATACTACCTTGATCAAAAAGTTCCCGGAATAACCACCGTGTGGCGCTCCCATCGTTCCGATTTGAGTTCTGTTTTTTTTGTTAAATTGGTACATCTGTTGTTGATATTCCCTTTAAATCTTAGTGTCATAACTTGACATTTGCAAAAGTTACGTAGCCAAGAGTACATCTATCTCTGTGTGTGTTGGCGATTTTTTACAATTTCAGAAATGGATTTAAATTTGCAACAACGAACTTGTATTAAATTTTGCGTAAAAAACGGATTTAGTGGCGCACGGACGTTGGAAATGTTGGAAAAGTGTTTCGGCAACGATTCTCTAAAAAAAACGGTCGTTTACCAGTGGCACGAGCGGTTCAGAAGTGGTCGTGAGTCAATCGAAGATGATGAACGCAGTGGCAGACCATCGACATCGAAAGTCGGTGAAAAAATTGATAAAGTAAAAGAAATGTTGGTCAATAACCGCAAATTAACCATCAGAGAAATAGCGGAGGACTTGAACATTGCCTATGGATCCGCCCAAGACATTGTGGTTAATGATTTGGGTTTCCGTCGTGTAGCAGCAAAGTTGGTGCCAAGAGACCTCAATTTCATGCAAAAAAGAGACCGTGTTGACGTCGCAAAAGACATGATTTGCGAGGCTGAATCCGATCCCACATTCATCAAAAGGATCATTACTGCAGACGAGACGTGGGTTTATGAGTACGACACGCAATCCAGACATCAGGCAAGTGAATGGCGTTCACCAAATGAGCCGAGACCAAAAAAACCACGTCGTTTTCAGTCAAAAAAGAAGGCAATGCTGACGGTTTTCATGGATTACAACGGTGTAGTGCATCATGAATTTTTGCCAGAAGGCCAGACAGTAAACAAAGAGTATTATTTGGGCGTTATGAGACGTTTGCGTGAAGCAATTCGCCGAAAGAGACCAGAAATGTGGGCAGAAAACTCGTGGATTTTGCACCATGATAACGCACCGTCGCACAGTGCTATCATTATTCGTAATTTTTTGACGAAAAATGCAACAAATACCATCCAACAGCCACCGAATTCACCTGATTTGGCTCCCTGTGACTTCTTTCTGTTCAATCGAGTTAAAAAACCATTACGGGGAACGCATTTTAGCAGCCGAGAGGAAGTAATGGAAAAATCGCAGGAAGCACTGATGGACATACCGAAAACCGACCGTAACTTTTGCAAATGTCAAGTTATGACACTAAGATTTAAAGGGAATATCAACAACAGATGTACCAATTTAACAAAAAAAACAGAACTCAAATCGGAACGATGGGAGCGCCACACGGTGGTTATTCCGGGAACTTTTTGATCAAGGTAGTATATATATATATATATATATCAGTCATTACTTCTATATCTTCAGAGGAAGACGGATTATTTCCGTCGAAATATCAAGGAAATACGTGTGAGTGTTCTTTTTTATGTTTCCATATTGTGTGTTATTGTGTATTGTATATATGTATATATATATGTATATATATATGTATATATATATATATATACACATATATACACACACACACACATATATATATATATATATATATATATATATATATATATATATATATATATATATATATATACACATATATACATACATATAGATGTATAAAAAATCTTCGAAATGGAACGCTCTTCGGCGACGCACTAATATATAAAAACATAGATAGAGTGGTGGAAGTGGACTCATACCCGGGCTTAGAAACTCTACGATCAATCCTAAAAGACCTCTACCCTATCCTAAAAAATCATAATGCAACCGCCAACCTTTTCCCCAAATGTCCATCAGTTACTTTCAAACGCCCCGCCAACCTATCCGATCTCCTCAAATCCATCAATCCACTCCTTAAATCCCCAACCCGTTCCAAAATCACTCCCATGCCATGCAATAAACCCAGATGTAAAACATGCCCTATTTTCAAAACCAAATAACCCATGCCCAAATAACTATGTATGCATTGTTAATAATGGTGAATAAATCAATCTATACATCCGCCATTATTAATCACAGAAACTGTTTAGTTGGACAGCCTATATAGACTTCAACATCATTAGCTCAGACAAATGGCATTCAAAACTTAAGATAGGAGTAAAAATTTCATATCCCATTTCCTCATCTTTTCATGCATTCTATACTATGATAGCTGCACGTTTTTGCAAATGTATGTATGATTGGAAGCTGTTTTTAAAAATAATTATGCAAAATGTTATTATTAATAACTATGCCAAGTAATATGCGGTCAACCCGCAAATATTTTATATGTAATTATAATCTTAACTAAATTAAAGCCATGAGTATATTCCTCATGCCATGCTCAGCCACCAAAGGGAAGAGAAAAGGAAGGGTTTTTTACCTGTACACTTCTTGGGCACCAATCACTCCAGGTGTGTTGGCCATAAATGAGCCATCTGGACTCCGCGGTGTGGCCAACATTGTCTGAGCCTCGTTTATGAAATTCTACCAAATAAGAAAATGACCAAAAATCAGTGGATATCACTTATTCTCTCTGAGATAAAAAAATAAATATATCAGCAACTTAGAGATAACACAGTTTCCCTCCACTTCATGTTTTTGTGCCTTTACCAACAGCTATTAAACAACAGTATTATGCAAAAAACAGTAATGACAGAGAGGGAGATTATGCCTTGCTGTATGCATGAACTGAAAACAAATGCAAGGGGCTCTGATATTCTATTGATGACCTTGTTTATCCCTCCCATGGGCTACGCCCTTGACCTGCAGGAAGGGTATGCACATTCCAGTTGTACAATTTGTGGCAATGACAAATGCTTCTAATCGGGACACCCACGCCAGGTAGGTCAACAAGTAAGAGCAAGATGAAAAGTGGCTTGTGCAGCATATGTTCCTCAGGTTGCTATGAAGGCACCTGACCCCAGTGGGGTGCCCATTTCAGTGATTGTGTCTCGTTAAAAAGAAACTTTAGAGGTAGATGACATCCAATCGCTTCATTTATCATTTCCATGATAAATAGGGATTTTGAGTGATTGAAAAATCAAGGTGACTCAGCCACAAGGAAGTAAAAGATGGTTTAATTGGCCGACAAGATGTTCGCCGTAGTTTTCTATGATGCTCGTGGGATCATCAACATAAATTACTAGCAAAAAGGACAAATGATTCATGGAGGATTCAATGTGTTGTTATTACAACAGTTGAAAGAGGAAATCAATGAAAGTCTTTATTTGGCAAAGAAAAAAATTCCCTTTCATCAGGACAATCAACAGGTGCACAACTGCGCAGTTTCAGCAATGAAAATCATGGAATTAAATTTTGATTTATTATTATATTCAACAGATTTGGCAACCAGTGATTTTTTTTCTAAACATGAAAAAAATGGCTTGGTATAATACAAGTCATAACAAACATGGAGGTCATTTCCAACACAGATGCCTATTTTGAGGACCTCTTGAAATCCTACTTTTTGGATGGCTTGAATAACTTGGAGACACACTGGGAAAAGTGTATAGCGCTAAAAGGAGATTATGTTGAAAACTAAAAAAATCTACCCAAAGTAATGTTTTTCTATATTCCCTTAAGGCCTTATTAAATGACAGTTGACATAGAAAAGGATAATTAAGGTTCCGGCATACTACATAGAGAGAGAGATGATGAAGTCTTCAATGCCATCTATCCCTGCAACAGCCTTCCAAAATGGAGGGTAGACAATGGCACCCTACAAGAAAGATTCATTCCTGATCGAACACAAGGTGTAGAAATGCACTGCTCAATTAAGTTTTTTAATGTGTTTATCTATAATTCTCTAGGGTGAACAAAAAAGAACTTACACTTGTATGAATAATTGAATTGGTTGCTTTCATTAATCGTATTATACAAAGTCTGTCTGCAGAGGATCCAGCCATGTAACACTTTGAGAAAAATAGCTCGCCTAGAAAAATAAGGCCCTTGGGACCTCATACACTTATACCAGCATCTATTCTACTGGTAAAAACAATCTGCTAAGTCCTTTCTATCCGAATGGCTGTCATCAGCTAGCCTCTTCACATCCTCCCCCCTTCATCTCCTCTCAATGGACAGTTGATAAGACTGGGCTTTTGTTTCAGGGTCATAGCTGTACAACCATGACTCATCTCCAGTTATGAGACCTTTCTCAGAAAACAGTGGTCATTGGTTGTGGCTTGGAGTGAGTCGGTTAAATGGAAGAAGGGATCTGTCATTACACACCAGGATACACCAGCTAAATTTCAACAGTTCACGCCACAAGGGTTATTCAAAAGTCAACTTAGATCAATATTTTTATCCACTTCATTTAGATTCTCATATATTGAGATTTTGACCAATTTCATCCTGCTATTGGTTCCATTTCATCAAACCAATCACATTTAGGCTCCAGGCAGCCATAGGGGAGGGGTGGGATGGGTTGGAAGTGGAGAGGCCATGATATTGGATATAGTCATTCAAGGGGGTTAGACATTTCCAGGCATACAAAAGTTAATAGTTTTCTTTAAATTACACAAGTACATAATTTCACAAGTTTTTATATAATAAATTTGTGAAATGGAACAATTCTAGAAGCACCAGCCTGAAATCATGTCATTCAAACTAATATGTGCATTTTAGGGCCATTTTTGCACTAACTATTCTTTTACCCTTCAAGTGCAAGGAAAACAGAAGAAGGACATTGGGAAGGAAAACATTCATGATTCATTCAAGAAAAGCTTTTTATTTCAAATACCACATGCTGCATTTTCAATTTTCCCCACTTCATATCATCATATAACGAACGACCTGTACCATCCAATGTTGTAACAGTCTGTGATCATGGATGAAACTTTACAAGGGTCAAAAAGTGACCTAAATTCAACAAAATATTTTCTGGATAGTAAAGCCATCCAGCAGAGATTGGATGCTTGCCACTAACCATCAGAGCACCCTAACAGTACTTCCATTTACAATAGCCCTTTAAATTACTTCACATTATTCATTATGCTGCCTGGAATATGAACAACATGGAGTTCCAGTGGATCTCCTGGTAAGGGAACACCATTAATTGCCAGATAAGAGAGAAGAGTACAACAGGGTGTGGCAGTTATCTCCGGACAAATTTCAATTTGAATTTCCCGCCATATCGTAGTTTCCCTGGACATCACGATTGGCGTTCTTGAAAGCTATAGGCATCTAGTAAACTGCCATGACCTCAAAATGGCCGAGGTGTTACGTACAAGTGTGGGGTGCAATCGAAGAGCCGCTATTATTGTAAGTGTTCACGCTGGGCGTGAAACAGTTCCATTCTTCTGGTAGCCCAGATCCACTGCTTACGATATTGTGGCTAAGTATAATGCTTCAGAGAAGTCTGGGGAAGGTTTTGCAATCTCATTCGAGCTCAGGAGCTGATTTCAGAGGAATTTTGCAAATTTTGAAGAATGTCGTGAAACTGTGGATGGTAACTTGGCCTTGGGGAGACAATATGTCTTTCAACAGGACGGTGTACCAGCGCATACGAGTCATTTAATCCAAAACTGGCTCCCAGATAATATTGGCATGTTCTGCTCAAAGGAGTTCTGGCCCCCGAACAGCCCAGACTTGAACCCTCTCGACTATTGTGTTTGGAGAGTAGTCGAGAGAGTCATCAATGAGACAAGGCACCCTAATGTTGCATCTCTACGCACAGCTATCGTAGCAGCATTCACGAATATGGAGGGCACTGTTTTAAAAAGTGCGTGCGATCGATTCAGGACAAGATTGGAATGCGGTCATTGTAGTTGAAGGGGGTAATTACATTGAGTAATGTTACTCTTGACAGATACCACTACTTTCATGTGCAAGGATTTTCATTTCATTTGTATTTTTTTTAAATAAATTTGCTTTTGAACAAAAGTTTCATTTGTCCGGATTTAACTGCCGTATCCTGCATATGAAACATAAAGTTTTAAAAAGTACCCAATGATAATACTATGTATTTAAACCTGGATTGTAAGATCAAAACATTAAGTGGAATTAAAAAAGGTACATATTTTCTTTACACAATAGATAGAAATTGGAGTCATGATTTTAAAATCAATTTGTCTTGTTTGCTCAATTCAGGGCATTTCAAAAAAGATCAAAACTTACATTTGGGTCTTCTCTGACAGTGGATCTCTCCTGGTGGTTGGCATTGTCATCAAATGTGACCACCTTGCTGTCATGGAAAGAAACTCTCTTGGCGGTGGTGTTACTTGTGCTTGTTGGTGTTCCAGCAGTCAATGACAGCCCAGGTCCTCCCATAGGGGTTGCAGGGCCATTACCACCACCACCACCATTGGCATTCCTCAGCACACCACCACTACTGTTGGGCGCACCCTGCTGCACTTGCTGCTGCGACATGATGGCAAAGGAAGAGCCTCTCTCTGGGGGAGCGGGTGCCCCTGGCGATAGGCTGCCGCCACTGCCAACCACTGCTCAAACAAACAAATGATCATCATTAAGAGCAGCGCAATCACATCAATTGGCACCCTTGATAAGAAAGGAAATCAGCTCCTACTCTTCTATGAGTGCACCTTGCTTAAAACCATCCAAAGTACACGAAACACTATTTGTTTGTTCTTATATGTGCTTAAAAATTAGCATGAAAAATAATTAAGAGCTGCAAGAATGTACACAACTACCAGGCTCCATTTGTACATTTGGAGGCATGGACACTGCAGTGGGCAGGCAGCATTGTATGTAGTTTACACATTTGACGGCATACTGCATCATACTCTTTCATGCCCCGTATTTATATTCTACGACTGTTGACATTTTGTATTTACATGATAAGTAATAAACTTCAATAAAACATAAAGAGGGGGCAGGGCATTACAACAGAAGAAGATGGTTAGAAAGGTTCTTGGAAACATCCCCCGATGCCAGCAATAGTGTAACGAATCGCCCACATGGTAATCCTTTATGAGTAAACATTTAACGCATCATCGCTCTTGTTGGAAATTCATGCGGACTTTCAGTGTTCTACTCTGGGGGACTCGGCTCCTTCATATTCAAATTTTACCTAGTGGACAAACAAGTCTGAGTTTGGTCGAGATAGCTCAGATGATGATCCGCGTAGTGGTCGGCCAAAATGTGCCACTGCCACCCCAGAAATCATAGCAAAAGTGCATGAAATGGTCATGGAGGATTGGCGACTGAAAATGCGAGAAATTACTAAAGCTATAGGGATGTCATCTGAATGGGCATATCACCTTTTAACAGTAGAATTGGATATGAGAAAATTATCTGCTCCATGAGTGTCATGACTCTTGACGCAGGATCACAACTGCATCAGCATGGAAATTTCCAAACAATGTTTGACCCATTTTAAGAGCAACAAACAAGTGCCGGTTTGTGAACACAGATGAAACTTGGGTCCACTACTAAACCTCAGAGACAAAACAGCAGTCAAAGCAGTGGAAGTGTTGATTCACCACCATCAAAGAAAGCAAAGGCACCAAGGTCCACTGGAAAGGTGATCGCTTCAGTTTTCTGGGATGTAAAAGGGATTCTGCTGATAGATTATCTTCCTACAGGTCAAACAATTACTGGACAATTCTACACTAACCTATTTGACCGACTCCATCAAAAGATACATGAAAAAAGGCCAGGTTTGGCAAGGAAGATACAATCTCTCATCAAGACAATGCACGCCCAAACACAAGTGTTGTTGCCATGGCAAAAATATGTGAACTAAGATACAAACTGTAGTCACACTCACCTTATTTGCCTCCCCAAGCTCAAATTTTTCCTGTGTGGACGAAGATTTTCTTCCAACAATGAATTACCAGCCAAAGCAGATGGGTTTTTTTGCAGGCCCAAAGGAATCTAATATTCGAGATGGGATCAAGACATAAGAATGTCTCTCAATCAAGTGCATTAGCGTACAGGGAGACTAAATTGAAAAATAAAAAAGTTTCACTGAGGTAAATCGTTTATTTCTCTTCCATTCCAACAACCTTTCAAACTACCCTTGTACAAGGGAGGTCATAAAGTTCTAAATAAGATCAAGCAAGACTACATTGTCTTGCTTGATCTTATCATTAATCCTTACAGTGAAAGTGAGCTATGCTTCTATCTTGGGAAAGTCAGAGTAACAAACTCACCCGATATAGATGGTGTACCAGGTAAAATTCTCAGAGAACCTCAAAAGTTTATCATGACCCCTTTAACTTTCCCTGGTGAATCAAATCTCTCTGATGATGTGTATACTGATGCGCTAAGCGTGCCAAAGGTTGTCCTAATTTTTTACTTCAAAGGTGACAAGAACACTACGAATCATTACAGACCAATATCAATTATCGGTCTGGAAATTTCAAAACTTGTATGAGTACAAGATTTGACGAAAAAGTATCGGGAAAAGTTATCGAAAAGTAGATATATTTCAGATATTGCTACAATGCCTCAAAATTCTTCAAAGTACATCCCTTTAGCATCCACACACTTTTGCCAGCCGCTTTTCCAAAACTTGAAGGGTCCCTGATGGGCGAAAGGTCCTTAAGGGTACACATGCAAGCTTCTTTGACCGCACTCAGGGTTCCATGGTTGTGTCTTTTAAAGAAGGATTTCACATTAATAGGGAATAGGAAATAGTCTGCTGGTGACAAGTAAGGACTCTGAGGGGGTTGGATTATCGTAATGATGCCATTTTTCTTTTTGTCACTTTAGGTCATCCATCAAGATCTTCAGACCGAGTTTAGCACAGATCTTTTGCAGCACCAAATTTTCAGTGTGGCCTGCACTGCCATCTTACCAATGCAAAACTTCATGTACAAGTTACACTTTGTCGTCAATTATTGACATTGACAGCTGCCCAGTGTGGGGCTTGCCCTCCACACTCTCTTGACCATCTTTGAAGAGCTTGTGCCACTTAAAAACTGCGGTTTGTGACATGCTTTAATCCTTGTACCCTATTTTCCCAGTCCAACACAAAATTTGATGGCATAATATTGTTCAATCATTCACTGCATTTTGCGCTAGCACGGAGTCACTTGGCAAGGGTCCACGAAAACACGATCTAGCCAAAACCAATGCTGCCAGCGATTGGTGTTCATGGTTAGACCTGCCACCACTGAGCCTGCGCAGTGAGTGCACTGCGACGTACAGTCAAGTCAAGTAAAAATTTTTTCTCGTAATTTTTATCCATACCATGCATGCATATTTTCAAAGTCTTATTAATTATCTGGATGGCAATAACTTTTTATCTGAGCATAAGTTTGGATTTCAAAGAGGAAGATTAACAGAACATGCTCTTTTCAATACACTTAGTTATTATATAAAAGATATAAACTTAAAAAACAAAATAACTGCAATCTATTTTGACTTAAGCAAAGCTTTCAATATGGTAGATCACGAAATACTACTAACAAAATGTAAGGTTCTCGGCATAAGAGGCATTGCTCTGAATTGGCTAAAGACATACTTATCCAACCAGCGACAGAAGGTTGTCTTCTACAAAGACTGCTACATATTTCTCTTATCTCCAGGTGACCAAAGGAGTACCTCAAGGATCTGTACTTGGCCCGATACTTCTTTAAATATTTATTAATGATCTACCCATAAATCTAATGCTTAACTGCAATAAATGTGTCATGTAGGATGATGATGAGAGCATCATGAATTCCTGTGATTCATTGAATAATTTACTGGATAGAAAGAACATATATTTTGGCAAAAATCCATCACTGTCAGTTAAACTCTATGAAAAGGACCTCATTTTTGTTGACAGTGTAAGATTGCTGGGTGTTAAGATTGAATCATCCCTAAAATGGTCATTTTATCTTTCAGCTGAGACATTTATTTTTTAGTATTAGCTAAGATATCTTAAAATGTCTTTATCATTCAAATTTTCAGTCTCCATTATCACGTGGCATTTTATTCTGGGGAGGCTCAAGCCATGGGGAGGCCCAAGCCATAGATGGGTTAAATGGAAGAAGGGACCATTTGGTCTCAATTTCGCCCAAATAAAGACCACTATCTATCTATCTATCTATCTTAAGTTCAGAAAAAGGCCATAAGAGCTATTTGAAATTTATCCTTCAGACACTCACAGGCCTCATTTTCATGACCTGCAGATTATGCCACTGGCTGCTCTTTAAGTGCACAATCTAATCTTATTTGTCAAGGAAAACATGAATGCATATGAACAAAACCTAAATATCCATCATCATGATACACATACTAAACTTGATATGTACATTGAGGAAAGATCATCAGATTTGAAGTTAAGGAACCATATCACCAACGAGCCAAATTTTTTATCCTGCTTCTCACAGATTTGAAAGCATCTCCTTCAAATGCATGATTCAAGCATAATATTAAAGCGTACCAACTTATTAAACTGTTGTACTCTATGAATAATTTTTTTGCATTACTTAAAGAAAAGCCAAAAACGTTTTTTTTGATAAATAGCCCTGTGCAATGTACGAGGTATGTTCAAAAGGTATCACGAATTTTGACTTTTGCAGGTTACATATATTTGATTTTTTTGTGGCATTATGTTGGTACTTATGTCTCTCACTTATGCCGAAAAGTTAGGCCATTTTGAATGTTCAGTTAATTGTTGACAGCTGTTTTGCTTGGATGTATTTTGGCTTGTCTTTGATTTTTTCTGTTCCAAAAAATGGATCCAAGAATCTGTATCAAATTTTGTGTGAAAAACAAAATTAAGTACACGGATGCATTCTGAATGTTGACTGCAGCATATGTAGAAGCTACCTTGGACCGAAGCAACACTTATCAGTGGTACAAAAATGTTCTCAGAAGGCCAAGAAGATGTGAACAACAATGAGAATGCAGGACGCCAGAGCACATCAACAACAGACAAAAACATTGATGCAGATAAGAAAATAGTATTGGCCAATCGTCAAATCATTGTTAGAGAAGTTGCCAAGGACCTAAACATATCGATTGGCTTGTGCCATTTGAATTTTACCAATGATTTGGGCTTGACACAGGTCGCCGCGAAACTTGTACCAAAATTGCTCAATATCAACCAAAAACAGCAGGGTATTAACATTTCTCATGAGGGGTTAGACTTTGTCCGCGATGACCCAAATTTGCTCCAGAGAGTCATAAATGGTGACGAATCATGGGTTTATGGTTATAATGCGGCAACTCCCAATCATCCCAATGGAAGCTGTAGCACAAGCCAAGACTGAAAAAAAGCGTGCCAAGTTCGGTCAAACGTGAAAGTTTTGCTTAGAGTTTTCTTCGATTGCAGGGGTGTGGTGGTGCATCACGAGATCTTGCCACAGGATAGAATGGTAAATAAGAAATATTACCTGCAAGTTATGCGCAAAGCAATCTGCCACAAATGCCCGTATTTGTGGAGGAACAAAAATTGGCGTTTGCAACTTGACAACACCCCTGCTCACACATCGTTACTTGTGCACGAATTTTTGGCCAAAAACAACACACTAATGATGCCGCAGCCACCGTATTCCCCAGATTTGGCCCCCAGGGACTTTTTCTTGTTCCCAAAACTGAAGAAGCCCATGAAAGGACGACGCTACGCTACGATTGACAAGATAAAGACCGCATCGAAGGAGGAGCTGAACAAGATCACAGAAAATGATTTTTTGAAGTGCTCCAAGCAATGGAAAAACGTTGGCACAAGTGTTTAATATCTGATGGGGATTACTTTGAAGGGGACAAAATAGATATTCATGAATAAACTAACAATTTTTGAAAAAACACAAAAGTCACAATACTTTTTGAACAGACGTCGTAAGTAACCTTTTTCCATGTGATCCATGCTGAGAAATCGATGCAAATTTTTGTTTTATGATGAAATCATGCTAAATCGGCCAATGGTGAATAAAGCATAATTATTATTACTGTACTGTACTGTGTATATATCTATCGTGCATGTTATTATCCTATAAATAAAAATCTATGTAAAACTTCAGTGCATATCAGTTTCATGTCATAATTGTATTTTGTAATAACAGCCGCTATCACCTTCCTGGCCGATGGAACCATCTTTGCCTTTTCCGGAGCAGATTCACCCGCTGCAATCGGCTTTTCTTTCACCTCAGGAGTGTTGTGGTGGATCCAATTTTCACCCACAGTTATGAAGAGATGCAAACAGCCTGACTTGCTTTGCTAAAATTGCTTCAACAGGACCTTGGAAACAATCATCCAAATGCTTCCAAGGTCCAAAGTAAGCTATTGCAGAACCCAAGGCGCGGATAGGAAGTACAATTCTTCAGTCAATAAATGACAAACACCTTTTGATATGCTATGCGCTATGGTCGTCGCAATTTTTGGCTGTCCTGGACGCTCATCATCAGTCAAGCTGGTATAGCCATGCTTATATTCAGCAGCCCAAATTTTCAGTCAGATATGGTACTGCAGAGTCCACACACACAGCATCCAATTCGTCTTTTATTGGTGTCGGCGTAGTGCCTTTCCAAAACAAGTATTTAAGGGCAGCTTGATACTTGACTTTTTACATGCCCACGTAAACCCTCACAATGTCAAACTCATATGATTGTCAAGCAACAACTAAAAAGACCAAAATGACTGAAATATTGGTGAATGCATTTCAACGCCTGCGCAAACATTCCTCAACTTTTGTTGAATAGTGCTGCCATCTTCATCATTTCCACTTCCCAGCCAGCCCTCATACTTCTCACACCTTGTTGGGGAGCTTGTCAAGGGTGAACATCAAGATGTTAATGGGAGGATTCCCAGCCCAACTATTTTTTCACTCTATACCATCATGCAATTTCTTGGCAGGCTTTAGTTCTCCTAAAACAACAGCAGACAAAGCCAATTAATGAGGTCCTCTGGCATCTCATTAACAGGAAGTGTTTGTAAGTGAAATTATAATCACCTCCTATTCCATTATCAGAGCAGAATCTCTTTAATTGAGGAAGGTTTTCTTTATGCATGGCATTATGGAACCTGTCACCGGGGCTTCCCACCTGACACGAAGCCTAACATTTGGGAGAGCACAACACAAATGATTAGGGCTACTCAAGGGACAGAGCCCTGTAATTTGAGAGAACGGTTTCAGATTAAACCTTGAGTGCACCTGCCATTGGCCACCCGACTTAGGACCCCACCACTCCATCATTTTCCACGAAAATGCAAAAACAAGATGGGAGCCAATTGACCGGGATAGCTCCATACCACCCATTCATGGAGAACCGTGGACCAATGTAGGGTATTGTTCCATCGTCCATGCCAAGCATCCGACAGCTGGCTGGGTGCCAGGGAACTCACCCTCCAGCATCCCCTATTCTCCAAACAAGTGGATGGATTGCAAACTGGCTGGCGTGGCAACTCACAAGCAAGTGGTCCGAACACTGCTTGGACACTAGCTGAACTTGGGTTTGTGTCTGAGGCTGTTTCCTCCCCATCCTTTTGGTAGCCTCTTCATGAAAATCAGGGATACTACACGGGAGTATTCCCATTCCCCTGCCAACCCGCAGGGGTCCATGACAATCAAATCAGCAAAAATTGTGCCAATATACAAAGGGAAAGGTTGCAAAATGGCAATGAATTCTTATAGACCAATATCCCTGTTGAACCAGCTGGGGAAAATATTTGAAATAGTTTTTTATCAACGTCTTGTATCATATCTTGAGACATTTAAGCTATTATCCTCATCTCAACATGGATTTAGGAAAACAAGGTCCACTACAACAGCCACATATCACCTGGTGAATCAAATACTTTTAGGATTGGATAATAGAACTGAAACTTTAGGATTATTTTTCGATTTCAGTAAAGCTTTTGACTTCGTCAATCATCAGTTACTCCTATATACCTGTAAACTGAAATGCTATGGTATAAGAGGCACGCCCTACAAATGGATTGAATCATATCTAAGTGAACGGCATCAGAATGTTGAGCTCTAAAGAAATGGCTCCAAATTTGTTTCCCCTGGTAGAGAAGTAACACTGGGTGTTCCCCAGG